>NC_142464.1:42196940-42499970 GCF_049115385.1 Moschus berezovskii | reverse complement strand
CGTCCCCTTCTCCTCCTGCCCCTAATCCCTCCCAGCATCAGAGTCTTTTCCAGTGAGTCAACTCTTCGCATGAGGTGGTCAAAGTATTGGAGTAAGTATTGGAGTTTCAGCTTTAGCATCAGTCCTTCCAATGAACACCCAGGACTTAGGTGTGTACAAATGTTTCACACTGCCTAAGAAAGTAGCTAAAATTATTTCATACAGAATGATGCCATATTGCATGATTTATAAATGCAAGAGTGTGAAAGTCAGTGTAATTTTTAGTGTGTATGAAAACAATCTCCCTCATATAACTGATGTTCCCCATAATCTGCCCATGTAACAAATAAATCTGTGAAACTATGTTAACTCTGAATAAAAGGCTATAAAAATCATTTGTAAACAACAGCTCGGAGAAGGCAATGGCAAGCCACTCCAGTACTCTTGCCTAGAAAATCCCATGGATGGAGGAGCCTGGTAGGCTGCAGTCCGTGGGGTCGCTAAGGGTCGGACACGACGGAGCGACTTCACTTTCACTTTTCACTTTCACACATTGGAGAAGGAAATGGCAACCCACTCCAGTGTTCTTGCCTGGAGAATCCCAGGGATGGGGGAGCCTGGTGGGCTTCCGTTTGTGGGGTCGCACGGAGTTGGACACGACTGAAGTGACTTAGCAGCAGCAGCAGCAAACTACAGCTTGGTGGTGATTTAGTCACTCTATCATGTCTGACTCTTGCCACCCCATGGACTGTAACCTGCCAGGCTCCTCTGTTCATGGGATTCTCCTGGCAAGAATACCAGAGTGGGTTGCCATTTCCTTCTCCAGGGGATTGCCCCAACCCAGGAATCAAACCTGTGTCTTCTGTGGCTCTTGCCTTGCAGGCGAATTCTTTACCACTGAGCCACTAGGGAAGCCTTGACTATTTGCATATTGCTAACTAAAATTTCTAATTTTTTATTTATTTACCTTAAATCAAATTTTCTGACCAGAGTGAAGCACAGATTTAGGTCCCAAGATGGTCACAGGTTTCTTTGATAACAAGGCCTGAAATCAGTTATCTGTCAGTCAATCCCAGAGGTCACACCTATTTCATGGGAGAGGCTATTAGGGGGCTGGTTTGATCGGCAGGAATTACTGAGTTCAAACTCAGTCATGAGCATTGGACTATTTTGTACTTCATTTTCTTCATCTGCAAATGGACATAAAAATATTTCCCACGTATTATTAAGATTTTTATAGAGATTAATTATGACAATGCTTGTAAAACATTAAATACAGTGGCTGTGTGTCTGTGTACTGAGTCCTGTCTGATTCTTTGCAGCCCCCTGGACTGTCGTCTGCCAGGCTCCTTTGTCCATGGAATTTTCCAAGTAAAAGTACTGGAGGGGCTTGCCATTTCTTACTGCAAGTAATCTTCCTGGCCCCAGGATCAAACCCACATTTCTTACGTCTCCTGTATTGGCAGGCAGATTTTTTACTACGGTGCCACCTTGGAAGTCAAGATTAGCACCTAGGAAATACTCACTAAATGATGGGCTAGCACTGTGATGCTGGAAAGAAGATCATGAAGAGTAAAGGGGAACGCCCAGAGGAGGGGAGGAGACAAATGGCAAGCTCTCAACCACTGCTTATTGTTGTATTCAACTTTCAACAAGGAAAATGAAAAGCAGTAAACAGAATGAGAGTAAGCTTATGAAAATGGATAGGACAAAAGATGCCCTTTTGCCGGAATAAACTTGTATACTCATCTTGTGACAGACCAAAAATCTGAAAGGAAAAATAAGTACAAATCAAGCCTTGCACACTGAATTGAATAATTCTGAAATTAAATGTATCTTTAGCCTGAGGTAATACATCAGTGTTCAGGGAAAACAGAAAATGAGGGCATGTGAAGAAAAAAATGTAACAGAAAATTATTTGCTGAATTTAAAATTCTGCATTAATTTGTCACCTTTCTTTACGTCACAGTGACACAAACCTTTCAAGGGTGTACAAAAATGTTTAACTATAAAAGGATATGAAAAAAATGCCAAAATGAAAAAGAATTTCTCACATAAGTAAATTTTTAAAAATTGAGATATAATCACCATATGTTAGTTTCAAGTGTATAAATAGTTAAATACAGTTTTAGGCTGGATAATTGGCTTTTTAAAACCAGTTTTACTGTAGTAGTATTCCAACCTTCTTAGATTATATTAACCGCAGTGTCAAAATGACAGATCACATATAACATGTAGAAATTAAAGCTATTGAACTTCGTGAACTGTTCTAATGCATCAAAATTGCATGAAGCTTAAGAAAATCATTTTACATTGCTCAGAATTGTTTAGTTCAGTAGTGGTAAAATGCTTCACTAAAATTTCTTGACTTATCTAAAGTAAGAATTTTTAAATGTTGGATTAAAAATATTTTCCCCTGTTCTAGAACATTAGAAAAAATCCTAAAGTAAAAGCAGAGCAGAGCAATTAAATAAAAGGTTTTATGAAGGAACTGCAATGCGTAGTGGTTATAAGAAAGATTGCTTGGCTCAAAACCTAGCTCTGACATCTGCTGTGTAAGCTTAGGTTAGTTAATAACCTCTCTGAGGCTCAGTTTCATCTTCTGTAAAGCATAGTAATACTATTTACCTCATAGGATTGGTGCAGGGATTAAATTAATAGACCTATAGCGCTGAGAATACTAATTGGCAAATAAGTGGTATTCTTGAAATATTCACTACGGTATCTGGAATTTCACTTAAAGGTAAAATAATTGAAATAATCTCAAAGTTTAAAAATGATAAAAACTTCTTCGGCATCAGTACCGTGTTGCCCAGAGACGTACACTTCAATTCATTATCTAACATTTATTTATTTCTAATCTCAAAGAGATTTCACTTTAAACAAAGATTATGAGATTCTCAGAAAATCTCACTTGAAATATTTTATGGTCATTATTATAACATAATATTTTATAATAACCTCACTTGAAATACTTCTCACAGGAAATATTTTATTAAGAATCTCTTGATTAAGTTAATGTAGAACATAAACATTGAAATAGTGCTAAAATGATTTCTTCCTATGTCTGTTGCCCTCCTGAATCTTTTAAAATATCTAGTCTATGGTACAGGTAAATCAAGATTTCAGACTTTGTCCACATGGATTCCTGTATGCTTGATTTAGTGATGATTTACTCAAACAGAAGTTTAGAAAATATCTATTTATTATTATACAGAATGATTGAATCCATTTATGATGTTGTGACGTAAAAGAAATATATATATTTGGTCTTTGTCCCCGGTTTCTGGCATAGAGCTTCTAAAACCCTCATGATTTCTTGAGTGATATGTCTAAGCAGATTGTTTTTTGTAATTCATAATAAGTCCCCTTAAACTATATCCAAGTATATATGCTAATTACATGACTAGTTACTGAAACCCCAAGATAGGTTTCCAGATAAGGTTCTGTTTAGAACCAGAGAAACTGCCACCTACTGGAGGGCTGAAACTTACAATCTTACCCCGTGGACCTACAGGGAAAGGAAAGGGATTGGTTAATCACTGTCAACCAATGATTTGATCAGTCATGCCTAGATAACAGAACCTCCATAAAAACCTTCAGTTCAGTTCAGTCACTCAGTCATGTCCAACTCTTTGCAACCCCATGAAACACAGCACGCCAGGCCTCTCTGTCCGTTACCAACTCCTGGAGTTTACCCAAACTCATGTCCATCAAGTCAGTGATGTCATCCATCCATCTCATCCTCTGTCATCCCCATCTCCTCCCACCCCCAATCACTCCCAGCATCAGAGTCTTTTCCAGTGAATCAACTCATCTCATGAGGTGGCCAAAGTATTGTAATTTCAGCTTAAACATCAGTCCTTCCAATGAACACCCAGGATTGATCTCCTTTAGGATGGACTGGTTGGATTTTCTTGCAGTCCAAGGGACTCTCAAAAGTCTTCTCCAACACCACAGTTCAAAAGCATCAATTCTTCGGTGATCAGCTTTCTTCACAGTCCAACTCTCACATCCATACATGACCACGGGAAAAACCATAGCCTTGACTAGACGGACCTTTGTTGGCAAAGTAATGTCTCTGTTTTTTAATATGCTATCTAGGTTGGTCATAACTTTCCTTCCAAGGAGCAAGCATCTTTTAATTTCATGGCTGCAATCACCATCTGCAGTGATTTTGGAGCCCCAAAACTAAAGTCTGACATGTTTCCACTGTTTTCCCATCTATTTCCCATGAAGTGATCGGACCAGATGCCATAATCTTCATTTTCTGAATGTTGAGCTTTAAGCCAACCTTTTCACTCTCCTCTTTCACTTCCATCAAGAGGATTTTTAGTTCCTCTTCACTTTCTGCCATAAGGGTGGTGTCATCTGCTTATCTGAGGTTATTGATATTTCTCCCGGCAATCTTGATTCCAGCTTGTGCTTCTTCCAGCCCAGCGTTTCTCATGATGTACTGTGCATATACGTTAAATAAGCAAGGTGACAATATACAGCCTTGATGTACTCCTTTTCCTATTTGCAACCAGACTCTTGTTCCATGTCCAGTTCTAACTGTTGCTTCCTGACCTGCATACAGGTTTCTCAAGAAACAGGTCAGATGGTGTGGTATTCCCATCTCTTTCAGAATTTTCCACAGTTTATTGTGATCCACACAGTCAAAGGCTTTGGCACAGTCAATGAAGCAGAAATAGATGTTTTTCTGGAACTCTCTTGCTTTTTTGATGATCCAGCTGCTGCTGCTGCTGCTGCTGCTAAGTCGCTTCAGTCGTGTCCGACTCTGTGCGACCCCATAGACAGCAGCCCACCAGGTTCCCCCATCCCTGGGATTCCCCAGGCAAGAACACTGGAGTGGGTTGCCATTTCCTTCCAGCAGATGTTAGCAATTTGATCTCTGGTTCCTCTGCCTTTTCTGAAACCAGCTGGAACATCTGGAAGTTCACGGTTCACGTATTGCTGAAGCCTGGCTTGGAGAATGGTTAAACAAAGGGATTTGGAGAACTTCTGGGTTGGTGAATGCATTTGTGTGCCAGGAGGATGATGTACCCCAAATTTCATGGAAACAGAAGCTCCTACAACTTGGAAAGCTTCCGGATTTCATCCTATGTACCTCTTCATCTGGCTATTCATTTATGTCCTTTATAATAAACTGAAAATATTAAGTAGAATTTTTTCTGAACTCTGTGAGCGATTATAGCAAATTATTAAACCTGAGAAGATAGTTGTAGAAACCCCAATTTGTAGCCAAGCCAGAGAAGAGTATGGGTTACCTACTACTTGTGATTGTCATTTAAAGTTGGGGGACAGTCATGCGAGACTGATCCCTTAACCTTTGGGTCGACATTAATTCTGGATAGATAATTGGCATAATCAGTGTAGGAACCTAGCTGAGAAATGCAGAATTGCTTGGTCTGGAAAATCCACACTTTTGGTGTCAAAAGTTTTCCACGTATTAATAGATAAAAAACAGATCATAGTGGTAGATCACATAAAAGAGCAAAGGAGCATTGATGAAAGAATAAGCCTGTTAAAACAATGGAACCCCATAGGCAGTGAATGCAATTAGGTAGAGTAAGATAAGAACAGAACTAGATTGAGACCGACTTAGTTGTCTAGTTAAGTGACTCAGATCAGTGATTTGGCAACGAGAGAAAAAAGCAGTAAGGTGAAGATACAGTTGTTTTCTTTTTTTTGTCATATACATATACATAAACATATGAAAAGTTGAAATTCTTAAAAAAAAAGAGAAAATAATTTTGAACTCTGGATTCCTCACCTGTTTTGGAACGCACATGTACCATTAACCACAGGAAAGCAGTCATTCTGTTTTTGGCAGGGAAACCTGGTTACTTAAAATGAGAGCATAGACAGAGGAAGATATAATAGAAAATTATTTTCTGAAATTCAGAATTCCACTTATCTTTATGTTTATTGCTGTGACTTGCTGGGTATAGCAATATGGCTCTCAGGACAGGAGTGCAAGGTCAAATTCATTTCCCTTTCTCCTAGAACTGGTTCCCCTTAAACTAAAGCTAACTTCTGAACTCAGGATCCTATACAAGGTGCACAACCCCCTGGGAAATGTAATTCAGTCACTGCTTCAATCCCCATGCCCCATCTTCTGCTCTATTATGCCTGCTTCTCTTTTGGTGAGCAGCTGCCTAAGCAGACTGCTTACTAAATCATTGGGAATAAAAATGTCTTCAGTTAATATTGTCTAGTTGTTTGATTTGTCATGAGTTAAAGAGACAACAAAAAGAAGATACACAATATGAGGGTGTCAAGATTTTTAAAATTATTCTAAAAAATCCCTTTGTATATTATAATAAGCCATACAGTGGACTGCACAGCTAATTCTATGAAAAAGAAAAATAATGCTTCAATATATATTTGTTTTTATATTGAGAAGAACATAATTGCTCCATAGCAAAAAAAAAAAAAAAAATCACTAAAAGGAGTTTTCTTGTTGAGTTCAAAATTTTTAAATTAACTTTACAAATTAAAAATCCTCAAAATATTGAAAAACTGAAGAATAAGATAATAACTGTCCCATTATATACCACAGTCTTTGATCTTCCAGAAACCCTGATGCTCTCAGTGTAAGCTTTTTACTTGTCTTCAGGTTTCCTTTATCTGGGAGGAAACAAATTAGTAATTATCAATATTTGCATAAGTTAGACCCAGTTACAAATGATAGTAGAAATGAAAGAGATAAGTATTTCATAGAGGGTGGTCTGGGGAGTTTCCTGCCTCTGAATACTTTATTAATAGGCCAGGGGTTAATCACATAATGAGAAGCCCATTCTATTTTAAGGCACATATATTGTCCCCAGTACTAAGGTAAAATATATTTTATTTTCACATTAGTTTAGTTCTTTCATGTAAAATCAGATAGAAAATAATTTCTACATTCTTGCTGTCAATGCCTCTTTTAGGATGTCATACCCAGAAGGGAATGCTGTGCTCCAGGCACCAACACAAATACCATGTGTAAGGATATTCAGAAGCTTTGCCTAATAGGACTTATCAGAGGTGGCAGGTTTATGACATTGAGATTGCCAATGCCCACCCCTCAATACTTCCAGTTTCCCTGGAAGTGTCACTCAAGGGTCACTTGACAGGACTGTAGGCATCTTTCTCCAATGTTGTAGCAGCTGAGACCTAAAATGAGTCTCAAGTCATTTCACATTAAGATATTCTATAAATGAAAATGGAGCACTGAACTTAATTATGCAAAACTTAGCAACTATAATAAAACTCTATTAATGTAGCGGTTATACACACAATTAATATAAAATGTATTGTTATGGACTGAATTGTGTCTCCCTCAAAATTCATATATTGAAATTATGATCCTCAGTATCTCAAAATGTAATTGTATTTGGAGACAAGGTCTTTAAGAAGTAGTAAAGTTAAAAAGAGGCTTTTAGGGTGGGTCTTAACCACTGGTTTCCCTAGTGGCTCAGAAGATAAAGAATTTCCGTGCAATACAGGAGACCTGGGTTTGATCCTTGGGTCAGGAAGACTCCCTGGAAAAGGGAATGGCTACCCACTCCAGTCTTCTTGCCTAGAAAACTCCATGGACAAAGGAGCCTAGTGGGTTACAGTCCATGGCATCACAAAGAGTCTATATGACTGACTAACACTTTCATTTTCTTTAATCCACTGACTCGTGTCCTTATAATAAGAAAAGCACCTGTACTAAGGAAATGCCATGTGAGGACACAGCAAGAAGATGACCATGTGCAAGTCTTCAGGAGAGGCCTTAACCTGAGAATACAAACCTGTGAACATCTTGACCTTAGACTCCATGAATCCAGATGAAATAAATTTTCAGTTGCTTAAGTCTCTCAGTCTAGGATTTTGTTATGGCAGCTCTAGGAAACTAATACATGTCATTGTATATAATTGTTTATATAATTATTATGCATGTTTTTACTGTGTACAGTAATACAGTATACATGTCATTGTATATAATTGTTTATATAATTATTATGTATGTTTTTACTGTGTACAGTAATACAGTAATGTATAATAAATTAATATATAACATTACTATTTATCTTATATATTGTTATATATAATTTTAAGAGTTTGATAACACTAAATCTACCTGTATATCACCTATATCTTATCCATAAATGATCCAGTGGGATGAATTTCCTTGGAAGAAATAATATTAAGGTCAATATAAGTGATTCATGTCTGTAATAAATTTTTATAAGTTTTCATCTATGTTGGAAAACACTAGCTGTGAATTGAAAAAAACATAGAATGTAGAGATTATTCTTAATAGATAGCTTGTGGGGGAGTAAAATTCTACTTTGCTACCAAGGAATTTGCCTTCTCTAGCCAAGAGCATTTTAAAAAGTGCTGACAACACACTTACACAATTGCCTTCAACCTAACAAACTTAATGAGAAATTTCTGTCTGCATTTTGATCTTCCCACAGTATGGTGGCTGCATCTTTCAGAAGAATGTACCAATCATTTGCTCACATATGCCGATAGCAGCATGCAGTCAACCTCCACGTTGTTGGACCTATCTATTGTATTTGACATCATTGATCATAAGTTCTCACATTCTTATACAGCATATGTTTTTTCTTAAATAAAGGTTATTCTTTGCTCATGAAGCATATAGGGTACCTTATTGTTAAAATTGCCAAGTTTTTTCTGATTCACTTTATAGAGACCATTAAGAACCATGAGATAATTCTTGAGTAAAAGTGAGTCCAGAATTATTGAATCTAATTTATATTTTCCTTCAAAGACCATAATTTTGAAGTATAGTTTCAGTTGACATTATTATGTGGATGATATATGAGTTTATTTCTCATCTCTCAAAGAGCAATTTAAAAATTGACTAAGTACCTGAGTGTCATTTGCTAAGTAAAACTGTGAGAATCAGACCATCACCTGAATAATTCTCACTTTCATAGGAATTGTATTTATACTCAATAGTTACAGGGATATATTAATCCATATGGTTTAGTGATAATAGGAAACTTCACTGGATTCCACTATAGTACAGGTTCCAAATATTTTAGTACTCTACTTCTTTAAAATCTTACAAAAGTGATATCTTAAACTAATATTACAAGGCATCTTACATACAGTAACAATTTAACACTCAAACTTAGCTTACCAGCAAGACATTACTAGAATTTCCCAAGTAGCTCAGTGGTAAAGAATCCATCTGCCAATGCAGGAGGTGTAAGAGATGCAGGATCAATCCCTGGGTTGGGAAGATCCCCTGGAGTAGAAAATGACAAAACACTCCAGTATTCTTATCAGAACAATCCCATAGAAAGAGGAGTCTGATAGGCAATAGTCCATAGGGTTGCAAAGAGTCGGACACAACTGAATGACTGAGCACACAAAACATTATTATCTCAATTTTACGTTAGAAGTTAGTGAAAGACTCTGGAATGTTAGACTACTCACTAATCTGAACTGGATGTCAGAAGAAAAACATGAACCATGTCTGACTCCAAAATCCACTCTCTTGTCTATTGCTACACTAATACATAACTCTCATTGAAATATTGTGAATCAGTTCTATTCGGTTATGCACTGGAAGATTATTTTAAGGTTGATATTATTTAAGAAACCAGGTTTTTCAAAAACCCCTTTTAAATTTATACAACTGGTTGATCTCATGATTAAAATCAAGCATTAAAAATGGTTGTATAAGCCTGATAACAATAGGAAAAAATTTGTATTTTGATATTAAAATTAATGATTGGATAGAGTTCCCAAGATGGAAGAGCAGAAGGACCATGAGCTCAACTCTTCTCACAAAGGCATACCAAAATGAAAACTATTTATAGGATAACTATCTTTGAAAAACACAAGAACCTACCAGGAAAGATCTTCTACAATTAAGGTTATAATGAAGGAACCACAAGGAGATGAAGAGAGGCTGAGTCATGGTATAGTCAGACAAATACCTCTGGGTGGGTGACCCAAAAATATAACGATTACAACTGCAGAGGTTTTCCTCAAGCAGCAAGGGGTTTGAGTCCTACATCAGGTTTCCCAGCCTGGGTTTTCTGCACCAGGAAGATAGGTCCCCACCAACATTTGGCTTTGAAGGCCACCTGGCTTACTTTTGGGAGACATAGAGGATGGTGGGAAATGGAAATTCCACCCTTAAAGGGCACACACAAAAATCTTACATGCTCCAGGACCCAGGGCAGAAGCAGCAATTTGTTAGGACCCTGGGTCAGACCTACCTGCTTATCTCGGAGAGTATCCCAGAGAGGCAGGAGGTGACTGGAAGTCACCCTTGTGATGTAGACACTGGCGGCAGCCATTTTTGGGAGCTTCTTCTACCACTGGTAGACACTAGTGTTGGCAAGCAGTGTTCTGGAATCCTCCCTACAGCTTATTAGTCTCAGGACCCAGCCACACCCCTGCCCACCAGCCTGCAGGCACCAGTATGGGAATACTTCAGGCTCAGTTCAGTTCAGTTCAGTTGCTCAGTCGTGTCCGAATCACAGCACGCCAGGCCTCCCTGTCCATCACCAACTCCCGGAGTTCACTCAAACTCATGTCCATTGAGCTGGTGATGCCATCCAGCCATCTCATTCTCTGTCGTCCCCGTCTCCTCCCGCCCCCAATCCTTCCCAGCATCAGAGTCTTTTCTAGTGAGTCAACTCGTCCCATGAGGTGGCCAAAGTATTGGAGTTTCAGCTTTAGCATCAGTCCTTCCAATGAACACCCAGGATCGATCTCCTTCAGAATGGACTGGTTGGATCTCCTTACAGTCCAAGGGACTCTCAAGAGTCTTCTCCAACACCACAGTTCAAAAGCATCGATTCTTCGGCGATCAGCTTTCTTCACAGTCCAACTCTCACATCCATACATGACCACGGGAAAAACCATAGCCTTGACTAGACGGACCTTGGTTGGCAAAGTCATGTCTCTGCTTTTTAATATACTATCTAGGTTGGTCATGACTTTCCTTCCAAGGAGTAAGCGTCTTTTAATTTCATGGCTGCAATCAGCATCTGCAGTGATTTTGGAGCCCAAAAAAATAAAGTCTGACACTGTTTCCACTGTTTTTCCATCTATTTCCCATGAAGTGATGGGATCGGATGCCATGATCTTTGTTTTCTGAATGTTGAGCTTCAAGCCAACCTTTTCACTCTCCTCTTTCACTTTCATCAAGAGGCTTTTGAGTTCCTCTTCACTTTCTGCCATAAGGGTGGTGTCATCTGCATATCTGAGGTTATTGATATTTCTCCCGGCAATCTTGATTCCAGCTTGTGCTTCTTCCAGCCCAGCATTCCTCATGATGTACTCTGCATATAAGTTGAATAAACAGGGTGACAATATACAACCTTGATGCACTCCTTTTCCGATACTTCAGGCTAAGCAAAGCAAATAACTGGGCAGGGACACAGCCTCCCCTGGCCCCACCAGAAGGCAGGCTTCTCAAAAAAAAAAAAACAACAATACCCTGAGCCCACAGCCTCCCATGGACAAGATGTTGCCCAACACAGGGCCCAATCCAGCACCCAGCTCTGGCCACCAGTGGACAGGCACCACCTCCAGAGTCCCCTGGGGCCTGGCCCCACCCACTAGTAAGCCTGCTCTAGACTCTGGGACCAGCCACACCAACCAGGGGGCATACACCAGCCCCAGGACAACCACAGCCCCATAGCCTGTGGTGGCAGGACCCAGCCCACCCACCAGCAGACCAGAACCAGCCTTTAGTCTGGTGAGCACTTGCCCCACACACCAAAGGTCAACACAGGCTTCATGACACCCCAACTCCTGCAGCCAGTGCGGCAGGAACTGGCACTACTAACCAGTGGTCCGGTGCCAGTTTTGGGACTTCTGAAGCCTGCAGCAGACCCCAGGATGCAGCTCTGCCCACTGTGGGCCAGCACTAGCCCCAGGACCTGCTTTTACTCACCAGTAGGTAAGCACCAACCCCAGGACTCTGACTCTGCCCACCAGTGAGCTAGCCCTAGCTCTGTGGCCCTCTGGGGTTTTGCAGCCAGCCACCTTGTGACCTACAACCAGCAACTGGTGGCTTCCACATAAGGCAGGTTCTGGGACAGGGGCTAGCCATGCCTGCCAGACCACCCAGAATAATCAACCCACCACAACAAAAGTCCCCATGCAGCCAAAATAGGAGTTAGAATATACCCCTAGAATATATTCTTGAGAACAAGATAAAATAGGAATCAGAACATGGTATTTGTTAAGTTCACCTTTGAGACAAAATGTTGTGGGGCTGAACATGTTAATAAACCAAAAAGTTTCTTCAATAGATATTTGCAAATGAAAAGTTCCCAATAGCATTAGGACCAACCCAGTTATTTTGAATATATGCTGATATTATCTCTTCATCCCTCCTTGTGACAACTTTGAGTGATTGTCAAATAAACAACTTGAATTTGAATGCTTTCCTCTTGTGTTATTTGGTTATTCACCTAATAGAATTGATGTGCAGAAAACTGTTTAGTGATGATTGACAATAGCAATTTTACCATTCCAACACACTTTGTGCTATGATTTAATCATCCATGACATTGTTTTTAACTTATTTTCCTCCTGTTGGCTCAGAAATCTTATGTGTGGAACAAATATAAAAACAAAATGGAAAAGAGTGTGCTGATGTGATTGCAAAAAATGGTATGGAAATAGGAAAACCCTGCTAGCTTCCCCGCTCTTTCAACAGAAAGGATTTTGGCCACACAATGCTTATTTCTATTTCTCCAGGAGTGAGGGGAAATATTGTTTAATTATCTGAATGATTAATGTGCTGACACACTGATCTATACCACTGTTTTCGACCATTGTTTCTTTAAAAGAAGAAAAAGTTCCAGAAACCTTGGAAAAGTGATTCCAGTTGAGAGACATTAATTGAAGACACAATTCTTAATCTAATGAAATATTTAAAATTTTGAATTAGCACTATAAATGATAAGTTTATATGTTTAACTATTAAAAATAAGTTTTAGGGTTATCAACCAAATAAATCAAAAATTTCATGACTTCTTTTTGAATTTTTGATCCCCATTTCTGTAATTCATGGATCTCAAATTTGCCTATACAAAATCAGACCAAAAGTGGCATTCTGTGTCTAATTGAGTGTGAGACCTCTGCAGCAAGGGGCTTGCATTTGGCTTCAGCCCTGTTATTAGATAAGTCTGAGTAGGTCATTTCAACTTTGCATCTTTTCCCTCATCAACAATGAGAGTTACATTAAATGCTCTCTGAGAACTTGTGGTCAGCCAAATGATGCCCCTCTCTCCTGAACACCACCCCTGGAACCTGGAAAAGTTAGCCAATATGACATTTATACTTAAGGTAAGGAACCTGCCTTTGGTAATGTTTTGTTTTTACTGTGTTTACTTTTCATTCTAATTAACATTTTTACATGTACAGAAGTTTTAGAAAGAAATAAGTGCATAAGGTTGGTAACAAAGCAATCCCCTGGATGTCTTTCACAAATTTCTCCTTTTCATAGGCAGTGGTAGTCTGTCTTCTTGATATTTCAGTTTTAGGAATCATTCGATCACTTGCTACTGTGGAAGCTGAGCCCCACAAATACACAACCATCCCACCACTAACCCTCCCAATTAACTATGTCATTTGGTTGATTAGATTAATATTTTTGTTTACATTATGATGATCATGCAAATGCTAGTCACAAATAAGTTTTCTTTAGAGTTAATCATCTTTGTTTGTTTGCTTAGTTTTCTCTATACTCTTCGCTAATTCAATCCCAAACCATTTGCCAAATATTTAAATATCTTCTCCTAAATGATCAGATTTATGAGTCATTATGTCAATTTCATTTTTTTTTGCTCTACTCTAGTCTCATTGCCCTCTTGGCCTGATGCACAGCTGTCATACAAGGACTCTTTGTACTGTCATTGTGGGGATTCTTTTCATGTCTTTCCAAAAAGAAAGTGTTTTTTGGTGTCTAGTTTTTGCCTCTCGTTTGAAAGAATCAACTTCTCCAGCTTTCATAGAAAGTGCACAAGGGACATAATTCTTTGCTATTCTACATGACTAAATATCTTTATTCTATCCTTGATTGCAGTGTGGTTTGATTTAAAATTCTCAGTTTAAAGCAATTTCCTTCAGCTGTCTTAGTATACTATCCATGACACTGTTAGCTTTCTGTGTGAGCAAGGAGAAACTCAAAATTGTTTTGACCCATCATTCTTTATTAGTGGCCCTCTATTTTTCGGTTTTCTCTTCCTCTCTGGATGCTTATAGATGTTCCTCTTTTCCCAGAAGTGTTCTGAATATTCACTAAGTGTCTAGGTATGGATTTATCTAAATCATTAATTTGGACACTCCATGAAAAGAAAGGATGGATAAAAGTAGATGAGTTGGCAAAATTGAAGTAATTTCTCTTGGATTTCATTTTCCTAATAAGGTAAGGTCTTCTACTGAAGTCCATAGAATTTTTTGGAAAGTTATTCAATTCTAAATTGTGGAGAACAGAAATGAGTTCTTATCAGACAAGTTTATTCTTATGTCAAAATAAGAAAACAAGGACTTCCCTTGTGGTCCAGTGGCTAAGAATTTACACTCCCAATTCAGGGAGCCTGGGTTTGATCCTTGTTTGGGGAACTAGATCCCACATGCCACAACTAAAGATCTCACAGGCCACAACTGTTTGATGATCCTGTGTGCAGTCAAATAAATAAATAAAAATGTTTTAAAAAATAGGAAGTAAACAGGACTTTTGGGGGTCTTAAAGACAGTAGGAACCCAAAAGCTTGAGAATTTGCTGATAGTTTATGGACTAACACACAGGTTGCAAGTATTTTCACATTTCACAGTGATGTGCTGGGCATCTATGCAGGACATATAAAGCAGGTAATCAAAAATCCATCTTGCACTCTTAGCCAGTACCTCTTCCTATGCTATTCCCTCTTTGAGTTCTAAATGTCTGAAGTTGAATGAACGGGAGTGAGTGTTTCTTTGAGGAAAGCTGGTGAAGTGTTGCAGCATTTTCTTCTCCCTTTCCCTTTTCTGTCAACAAAAGAGAGGATCAGACTATTCATCTGTCACCATGAGCAAATCGTGATGGCAGTCAGGAGGACTACTCAGAGAGTTTGACTTGCTCAGAGTTTCAGGGAGTTACTAAGTCAGTGTTATCTACATTTGGAAAAGTTTTAAGTGAACTATTACAGACAGCTGGCATTTCTGATCTTAAGAGTTAACAGAGGTGACTCTATTAGAAACAAAACCAGAAACTACAACTGTAGGCATGCAGGGGAGCTCAGGATGAATATTTTCCCTGAGGCAGAGTCATCTTGAAAGGAACCTTCGACAAGACTGTGACTGCCTAAGACAAGGAAGCACAGAAGGAAAAGGACAGACGTGGGGAGGGGATGCAATAACAGCTCATTAAGTCATATACACTCACGCAAAAAAAAGTACATAATGCAAGTCCTCGCAGATACTCCCAAGAGCGAAAATCAGCATCAAACACAGGTCAGCCATAAAAGCCTCAAAACCAGATTGCCACCATAGTGGTTAAGAGTCTTACAGATTTTAATCCAGTGCCATAGTTGATCACATTGCTGCTCCAATAGGTCCAGGTATGGCCATCAGGAACTCTTTCAGACTGAATGTTATGTCTTTTCAATCTGACCCAAACATTTTTTTTCCTTCTCTTAACATGTTTGTAAAACACACAAACTGGCACAATTTGATGCTGGCACAATGAGATGCTCTAGGCTTCTCTTGCATTTTTCTCAGCACAGCACTGGAATCACAGTTTCTCCAAGGAGTTCTGGTTCTCTTCTTGGAGAATATATTCAAAACCAAGATCCTAACACTGAGTGTACTCTTTGAAAAGAGTCACTGCTTCTAGACCCTCTCCTTGCTTGGAGCTAGAGAATATATGTATGTACCCTGAACCTTTACTCAGTTCAGTTCAGTCGCTCAGTCGTGTCCGACTCTTTGCGACCCCATGAATCACAGGACGCCAGGCCTCCCTGTCCATCACCAACTCCCAGAGTTCACTCAAACTCATGTCCATCGAGTCGGTGATACCATCTAGCCATCTCATCCTCTGTCGTCCCCTTCTCCTCCTGCCCCCAACCCCTCCCAACATCAGAGTCTTTTCCAGTGAGACCTTTACTCACACACAGACAATTATGTTTATTCATCTACCTATTTGCAGATGTATATTTGCAATTATTTCTTGCTGATTCCTATTTAATTCAGTACCACATGGTTCATTCTAGCAGTCACCTTTTGCTTATTGGTAAACTCTTCCTCTGACAGTGAAAATTGTATTTAATCCCTTTAAAAAGGTTTTCCTTATACTCAGAATAATATTCTCATTGATTACAAACCCTGTGTGATCAGTCCTGCTCACTCAGCTTACTGTTATATATTCTACTCCAAGCTCATTGGCCTCATTTCCTTGGTTTGAAAGTCCTGGTTCTATTACAAATCTAGTTATTTGCTCTAGAGATGTCTTCTCTGTGTTCTTTGCTTTTCTAACTCAACTTAATGTTATCTCCTCTAAGACAGAGTCCCTCCTTGACCATGACCAACAGGGGCACTCTTCATATACCTATACCTCTATCCTATCATCCTGGTGACCACTTTTATTGTACTCAACAATAGCTGAAACCTCCTTTTATTTTTGGTTCACTTATTTATATTCTATATCTTCAACTGGAATGTGTCATGAAGGAAGGGACCTGCTTATGTTTTCATGACAGCTACCTAACCAGAGCATAGAATAACTCCTGGTACATAATAATGACTTGATAAATATTTACCAATGTAGATGACACCACCCATATGGCAGAAAGCGAAGAAGAACTAAAGAGCCTCTTGATGAAAGTGAAAGAGGAGAGTGAAAAAGTTGGCTTAAAGCTCAACATTCAGAAAACTAAGATCATGGCATCTGGTCCCAACACTTCATGGCAAATAGATGGGGAAACAGTGGAAACAGTGACAGACTTTATTTTGGGGGGCTCCAAAACCACTGCAGATGGTGACTGCAGCCATGAAATTAAAAGACGCTCACTCATTGGAAGAGAAGTTATGACCAATCTGGACAGCATATTAAAAAGTAGACACATTATTTTGCCAACAAAGATCCATTTAGTCAAGGCTATGGTTTTTCCGGTAGTCATGTATGGATGTGAAAGTTGGACTATAAAGAAAGCTGAGCATTGAAGAATTGATGCTTTTGAACTGTGGTGTTGGAGAAGATTCTTGAGAGTCCCTTGGACTGCAAGGAGATCCAACCTAAAGGAAATCAGTCCTGAATATTCATTGGAAAGACTAATGCTGGAGCTGAAATTCCAATACTTTGGCTACCTGATGTGAAGAATTGACTCATTGGAAAAGACCCTCATGCTGGGAAAGATTGAAGGCAGGAGGAGAAGGGGACGATAGAGGATGAGATGGCTGGATGGCATCACCAACTCAACAGGCATGAGTTTGAGTAAACTCCGGGAGTTGGTGATGAGCAGGGAGGCCTGGCATTCCATGGTGTCGCAAAGAGTCGGACGCGGCTTAGTGACTGAACTGAACCAAACTGAAATATTTACAGAATTACTCATAGAATCACTGGCAGTCAACAACGGGAGTCTGCTCTATCAAAATTGGACACCATGAATTTGCTATAGTATTAGTTTATGCAGTTGTGAGCATTCAGTATCTCCTGAATGGGAAAAGAAAGGTGGGATTATGTTGATTTAGGGTTGTCATTTTGCCAAATGAATGTATCAAAAAGATAAGAGGATAGGGTTGCTATGAGTATTGGCAAGAAAGAAGTTGGGCAGCAGAAGAGGGGGATACACATCATGGAGGATAACACAGATATGAGCTTTTCAGAAGTATTAGCCAAAGTAGTGTGTTGCTAGTGGGGGTGAGAGGAAATAGAGTGGGGAGGCAGAAGGATTTATACCTCTCCAAAATTGCACATCCTACATTGAATAATATTGTTTATGACTGAACCATAGCATAGTGGGGCAGCAAGTAATGTCATTTGTAATTTTGGCCTCTACAAAGTTTTGGAAACAGTAACAGACTGCTACTTGCAGGAGATAGATGTCTTGGGACACCATCAGAATAAACATTGCTCAGCTTCTGAATTCCTAATTAGTACATAGCTGTTTGATAGGATACCTAATGTATTAGCATGTAAGCGGCTACAATGAACTCAATTTTTGTCTTCCTCCAGCCCCTATGGTCTTCCCTTGTGGCTCAGCTGGTAAAGAATTCACCTGCAGTGTGAGACCTGGGTTCGATCCCTGGGTTGGGAAGATCCCCTGGAGAACAGAAAGGCTACCCACTCCAGTATTCTGGCCTAGACAATTCCATGAACGGTATAGTCTATAGAATCGCAAAGAGTTGGACAGGACTGAGCAACTTTCACTTACTTACAGCCCCTATGGAGATCTTGCTAGAATGAATTCTTCTTGGTGGCTGTAATTAGATCAATGAATGCACTCCCTGCCTCTTCCTGCTGTAATTAACTATGCTTTGTCAGATCATTCCCCAAGAATGAGTTTTAAAATCATCTGTGCTTAGATGAAGATGTAGCTGGCAGATGATTTGAAAGGTTAATAATGAAAAATTAGAGAGAAGGACCAATAATATGTGATCCCCGACATAGTCTGATGGGAATAAGAAACAAACAAAAAATTAGCAAATAATAACAATCCAAAAAAAAAAAGACTCTTAAAAAACCCAAACTGTACAGAATGAGCAGAACCTAACAGAAAGAATGGAATGAGTTGTAGGTTGTTTTTTCTTCTGAATTTCATGATCTCTTTCAGGTTAAAAGTACAATTTACCTCACAAGAAGTAATTTACTAAATGTATTCTGGAGGAATCCCTGAGTCCATGTATCACTGAAAATGAGCAATTTGTTCCTTTCTTGTAGTAACAAGCCCAACAAATTATATAGAAATAGGGGAACAAGAAATGTCATTAAATATATTGAACTGGTTGAAGTAGTGGTTTTCAAACTGTGTTCCAAGGTCAGAGGCCACTTGCAAAAGGGCAAAGCAGAGGCAGCTTAAAATAGATCAACTCCATTTCTATCTGTTTTCTATACTGAGCTTCTACATGAGATTAAATTTAAAAACAGAATTCTGCTCCGAAGTGAATTAGAAAATCAATGGTCTTCTAAGGATAGAAAAAAAGGAACATTTTAAAAATATACACGCAACTATTTTCAACTATATTATATAACATATCAAAAAATATTTTAAACTTCTGTATCACTTAGGTGATAGGTATATTCTCATACATTTGGCATGGTAATTTTGAAATAAAATGGAAGTAAGAAAAGGAAAAAGAGAGGGAAGGAGTGAGGACGACAGAAATATTGTTCTGGATTCTAGTTCCTACTTTATTCATCTTCTAACTAAATTGTTCTTTGACTATTACCCTTAAAGTCTAAGACTATATGAAAATAGACATGAAATTATTTATTATTCATAAAGCTAATATAACATTGCATTAAAAAAGAAAATTTACCCAGAAGGATAAACCAAGTGAAAGTAGAATGTAACTAGACTATACTAGGCACTCTATGAATATTTGTTAAATAAGTTAATGATGAATAAAGTTTCAAGATAAGATGTAAAACTATAATTTCACCTATTTGTTCAAACGCAGATGATTATTAAGCTTTTGGAACAATATGTATTTCCTGGCATTGTCAGAAAAAATTTTACCTTTCTCTTGGATTTTAAAAAAATAATAATTTGATTCTTTTTTTAAAATTAAGGTAAGATTTCACGTAACATAAACTTAACTAGTTTAAAGCGAACAATTCAATAGCAAGTACTACATTTACAATCTTGTGTAACTCCAATCTGTGCACCATTTCAAAACATTTTCATCATCTCGAAAAAAACCTCCATGCTCACGAAGAAATCACTTCTCACTTTCTGCTCTCCTCAGCCCCTAGCAACCACCAATTTGCTTTCTGAATCCATGGATTTATCTATTCTGAATATTTCATATAAATGGTATCATGCAAAAATGTGATTTTTTTGCATATAACTTATTTCACTTAGAATAATATTTTCGAGGTTCATCCATGCTGTAACATGTATCAGTATTTTATTCCTTTTTAATACTAAACATGTTCCTTTGCATGTATACACCACATCGTATATATACATTTATCTGTTGATGAACATTTCAGATTGCTTCTACATTTAGCTATTGTATACAATGCTGCTGTGCACATTCATTTACAAGTATTTCCTTGGGTACTTGTTTTCTGTTTTCCAGGGCATATACCTAGTAATAAAATTGCTGGGTGATATGGTAATTCTATTTTTAAATTTTTTGAGAGGCTGCCAAACTGTTTATCACAGTACTGCACAATTTTACATTCCCCCAGCAAAATATGAGTGTTCCAATTTCTCCATATCCTCATTAATACCTGTTATTTTTCATTTGGTTGTCTTTTAATAAAACATTTTTGTGATTAAATATATTTATTGGTTTAACAGGAGAATAAATTTTTCAATAAAGGATTTTCTTTTTCATCTAGTTCCTTTGCTATTTTTCCAAAATTCAGTTTTTTGCTCCTCTTTATCCAACATATATTAAAGAAGAGTTTCTGACTTTATTGAGGACCCAGATGTAGAATACCATATCATTATACTGTTGGGAACTATTTTCTTTAAATGGAATGCCAGGATTCATTAGGATCCCAGGTAACATTCCTGGCCCTTTTTTTTTTTTTTAATCACTTCGCACTCCATTATCATAATGCTGTATGTTTCCTTCTTTACTAAATGTTTTTGGTGTAAAATATCTAGGTCTGTTATACTGACCTAGATTGGGAGTGAATACGGAACAAAAATACAAAGACACAAATTAGAAAACATTTTTAAAAAATCACAGAACATGTATGTCTATATGATATGCTAACACCAAATTATTTCATAGCACAAGAAAATGTAAGTCTCAGAACAATAAAACATGAATATTTTGGTCTGTTTTTTGACATTTGACCATTATTTTATGGGATTTCACGGGTAATTTTGCTTTTTGCTCACATAATTTCATTTTTCTGCTCCATGGCTACTTTATTATCTAGAATCAGTTGTTTGCTGCTGCTGCTGCTGCTGCTGAGTCACTTCAGTCGTGTCCGACTCTGTGTGACCCCACAGACGGAAGCCCACCAGGCTCCCCCGTCCTTGGGATTCTCCAGGCAAGAACACTGGAGTGGGTTGCCATTTCCTTCAGTTGTTTAGGTGATGCTAATGTGGCCACATATCAGTTTAATACATTTCTGCTCAAGCAGTGATCAGTCACACACCACCTGCCAAGCATTGTAAACGATCGCCAAGTAGACAATTTTGACAGGCTGTTCCCAGGAGATACCTGCACTGTGTTTTGTAACAGGCGGTTGCCCAGCAGGATCACAGTCTAGGAATGGAAACCCAAAAGCAAGAATGAAAAAAGAGGGAAATAAAAGATAGAAGTGGCTAAACACAGAATAGAATCTTTAAAATTTAGACATGTTGAAAGAATATAAAACCTTGAGCCTAGGAGACAAACATTAAATAGTATATACGCAGAATTGAAATGTTAAAAAGCTGCACCACATGATGAACAATGAAGACTAAATATGAAACAAACATAAATTCAGAAAATGACAAAGGGGCAAACATAGAATTTGGCAATTTTTGCCAAATAAATTGGAAGGATAGAGAATATAAAGCCTAATGGAGCAGAAATAAACAAGGAAACACAGTGGCACACAAACAAAGCAATAATTCCTAAAGACTATAGTTCACTGCTAAAACACACTCTCCCAATGGGAAGCTTGGGGTATTAGTCTCATCATCACTTGTTTGCTTGTATGAGAGCTCCATCAGTATTTTTTGGTTCTGCAAGAAAGACATGCTATACAGGAAATTTACATATGTAAAACATAAAGAAAATAGCATTATTTTCTCTTCTAACCTGTGCCAGTATATTAATTTGTATGTATTGATATTTCCTAAATGTGTCCTTCCCTCTGAGACATAATAATGTGCCTTTACTGTATGATGTACTTACCAGGAAATAGAACCAAGTAAACCACACAAGTATAACTAAAGGAAAGCTTGCTTTTTAAAGACTCCTGTTGAAATGTGGTGCTGGAGAAGACTCTTGAGAGTCCCTTGGACTGCAAGGAGATCCAACCAGTCCATTCTAAAGGAGATCAACCCTGGGTGTTCATTGGAAGGACCGATGCTAAAGCTGAAACTGCAATACTTTGGCCACCTCATGCGACGAGTTGACTCACTGGAAAAGACTCTGATGCGGGGAAAGGTTGGGGGCAGGAAGAGAAGGGGACGACAGAGAATGAGAAGGCTGGATGGCATCACCGACTCGATGGACATGAGTTTGAGTGAACTCCGGGAGTTGGCGATGGACAGGGAGGCCTGGCGTGCTGTGATTCATGGGGTCGCAGAGAGTCGGACACAACTGAGCGAGTGAACTGAACTGAACTGAAGAGTTGTAAGCTGGACTTCAGAAGTGAGATGAAGGCCTCCAAAAGTTTGCTCCCACTTGACTCACAGTGCTGTGACAGGTGGGAGGAAAACAGACACATTCTGCTTCCTCCTGTCATGCTGAACAGCTTGGGGAACCCACAAGCAAAGAAACCAAGGCTGTCGCCTTGAATCCTGTTCAAGAGGAAGACAAAGTGCCTTTGTGCTTGCTTCTGCACAAGGGAGAGTCCCGTGAATACAGGATCTGTTATAGAAAACCTGCCTAGAAGGAAAGCATATTTGAGACCAGACTGGGTAATCTGAGAGTCACACTTTTGTGATGCCAGAACCTACATGGGAGAGTCCTTGATTTGACTGGTAAATATCTGCTCTCCAAACTGTTCAATAACAACCTTTGATGAAGACACCAAAGCTGCATTTGTGGTAGAAAGCTATTCTAGTGTTACATTTGTTAACTAATTTTTATGAGTTGCAGAACAGAACAAGATAAAGTCACAACAACACAAAGTCCAGAGACAGAAAAAAAGTGACCAAGTAGTTCTTTGAAGAGTGGATGGAAAAATATTGCATAGTTGTACTAAAGTGGAGGTGGTAATAAACCCATAAGAATGAAAAAAAATTTGCACAAGAAGCACCAAGTAACTATTAAAAATGCCTCTTTGGAGAAGAATATTAAAATAATTTAAAAGGATATATCCTCTAACGGTAGAAATTTCACCATCAATTACTTAGAATTTAAATATATCTTATATTTACATACCATATGGATTTATTCTTTAGCAATCAGTTTGGATAAAACCTCTCTATGATTCACAACAAATATATGTAGCAGTTATAGCTATGTAGTATGATTAGTCACATAAAATAAATTTATTTCTATGATAGCCATTAATAGATATGTTAAAAATAAAGTATTTCTGACATCTATAAATTTAAGATATAATAGAACTAAGCATAGACAGTTCTGATTCAGGCATCGATAGGAGAAGGATGCTGCTTGCCTGGTCCACATGTATAAACATGCTTTCTTTTTTGGTGGTTACAAATATGAGATTGCCCCATGAGTTCAGATATCTCTTCCAAGGTCAACAAAATAATATAGATAATCACTGATGAAATATTACGGGATTGGAATCAGTTAATAGAATGAACAGGTTATAATTTACTAACCTGAGCGCACACTTTATAACAAATTCAAATAATAAGCAGGACAATAACATTCTGGCTAATCAACAATACCTGCTTACTTAGTCATTGAAAACACCTTAGCCCAACATACTAATGGTACTATGAGAATCCTTTTGTTCTTTCTCTTTTTGTTTCTTCATTTGATGATAGTTTATATTCTACACAGGATTTTGGAAATAATACAAAACCTATACCATAGGATTTTGCTGAAACAGATTGATCATTTCTTTTTATTAGGATTGATGAGAAAGTTTCAAAATTTCTCAGCAACTGAGAAAACATGGGCCTGTAGCCAGATCATCCTGGATTTGAATCTTACTTAGTTCTATAGCCTCAGTCAAGCGACATAACCCCTTTAACCCTTGGTTTCTGCTGTGTAAAACTGGACTATCTAGCATCTAGACTTGTGTGAGGATCTGAGACACCTTGATCAAGACCTAGTACACAGCAGATACTTGATAAATAGCAGGGTTTTGTTTGTATTTTATTCCTTCTCCCCCAGCCGCTGGTAATGTTGTCTCTTTGAGCCCTGGAACTGGCTCAGGTAAAGACAGTCTGCTTGGCCACAGCAGCCCAGGGCTAATGGCTTTTCTGTGCGGTTGTATAAAGGCCTTGGCCCCTCACTTAACCTCAAGACCATTGACAGGCCATCTCAGCCTCTGTGCATACCAGCTGACTGACTGAGCTGAAATCTTTGTCCTGGCTGTGTTGCCACCCAGCCTCTCCCTCTGCTCAATCCCGCTATCCTCCCCTTTCTTCCCATAGTCATTAATCAGGAAACCACTCTCTGATAAACTTATGGACCAAAATTGCATCTCAGAGACTGCTTCCCAGCCAATCCATCCTGCAACATTCCCCTACTAGTTAAGAATATATAATGAGTAAGATGAAAATGTTTGGGAGAGGTGGAGAATATAAGAGTGTAGAGAGACTTAAAAAGCTTTTCCAGGATAACAGAAGTATGAAGGAGAATAACCCAATTTCAGTATTTAAGAGTGAAAATTCAATTGTAATCTCTTTGCAGTATCCAGTGGTAAAGAATCTGCCTAAAATGCAGGAGACATAAGAGATGTGGGTTCAATCACTGGGTCGGTAATATCCCCTGGAGGAGGGCATGGCAACCCACTCCTATATTCTTGCCTGGAGAATCCCATGGACGGAGGAGCCTGGCAGGCTGCAGTCCAATGAGTCGCAAAGAGTTGAACATGACTAAAGCAACTTAGCTCATAAACCTAGTAATAATAAGAGTTGTTGTTTTGTCCCTAAGTCATATCTGACTCTTTGAGACCTCATAGACATAACTCGTCAGGCTCCTCTGTCTATGGGATTTCCCAGGCAAGAATCCTGGAGTGGGTTGCCCTTGCATCCTCCAGGGGATCTTCCTGACCCAGGGATGGAACAGAACAGTGGCATCAGTTCAGTTCAGTTCAGTCGCTCAGTCGTGTCCGACTCTTTGAGACCTCATGAATCACAGCACTCCAGGCCTCCCTGTCCATCACCAACTCCCAGAGTTCACTCAAACTCATGTCCATCGAGTCGGTAATGCCATCCAGCCATCTCATTCTCTGTCGTCCCCATCTCCTCCTGCCCCCAATCCCTCCCAGCATCAGGGTCTTTTTCAGTGAGTCAACTCTTCGCATGAGGTGGCCAAAGTATTGGAGCTTCAGCTTTAGCACCAGTCCTTCCAGTGAACACCCAGGACTGATCTCCTTTAGAATGGACTGGTTGGATCTCCTTGCAGTCCAAGGGACTCTCAAGAGTCTTCTCCAGCACCACAGTTCAAAAGCATCAATTCTTCGGCGATCAGCTTTCTTCACAGTCCAACTCTCACATCCATACATGACCACGGGAAAAACCATAGCCTTGACTAGACGGACCTTTGTTGGCAAAATAATGTCTCTGCTTAGGTTTTAAATTATCTTTGTGCTTTCAGCAGTTTTGAAGTACACAATGTTGTATTTCCATGAGACACCGTTTTTGGCTCGTTGATTAAAAGTCTAAAGAATCTTACTTTGTAACTAAATATAGAAGCAGAAGATAAATGCCTGATTATGAAAATCAGGGATATCTTAACAACCTATTTGAAAAATGATTTGCCAAAGACATTGACTGTGAAAATCATTGAAAGACATTTCCTTGGTTTTGGTCATGGTAGGTTCACATCTGGCATTTGGTCAATCACTCATTAAATATTAATTAGCATTATTTATGCAATTTCAATGCTCTTTTAACCTTTTAATGGGAGAAACCTGAAGAAACATGATCTTAAAAGGACAATAAGTTCTTTTTCACTGATCTGCAGATTGCTTTGGAGAAGGCAATGGCAAGCCACTCCAGTACTCTTGCCTAGAAAATCCCATGGATGGAGGAGCCTGGTAGGCTGCAGTCCGTGGGGTCCCTAAGGGTCGGACACGACTGAGTGACTTCACTTTCACTTTTCACTTTCACACATTGGAGAAGGAAATGGCAACCCACTCCAGTGTTCTTGCCTGGAGAATCCCAGGGACGGGGGAGCCTGGTGGGCTTCCGTCTATGGAGTCGCACAGAGTCGGACACGACTGAAGTGACTTAGCAGTTAGCAGCAGATTGCTTATCTAATTTAAATAAATTTCTTTTTTAAAATAAATTTCCTTTATCTTAAGCCTGAAATAGCAACAGTTAATTGAATGCAAAGAAAATATCTTTTACTTCTCAGCATGGAATTTTTTCCCAATAAAGTTGTCCAGTTAATTTTTATCAATATAAAGAAGAAATCACTACACTACTTAGCATTTCCTGAGTCTGCATGTTTATCTTTTTTAAATATATAGAAGAATTTTAAAATAACATAACTCTAAAAATGAAGAGTTTAATACACAGAAAGCTATGTGTATGTCTAGCAACAGCTAAAACATGCCACACAAGATTGGCTCTTTCACATGCCAAGAGTTTAAAAATCATTCAGCAACAATGTAAGAATTTGGAAATATGGAAGAGTAACATGTTTAACATGGGACTTGTTAGAGTAACTTTTAAAAGTCCTTGTAAGAGTAACATGTAAAACACAAATAAAAGTACTTGTAAGAGTAACATGATGCTTTTGAACTGAGGTGTTGGAGAAGACTCTTGAGAGTCCTTTGGACTGCAAGGAGATGAAACCAGTCCATTCTTAAGGAGATCAGTCCTGAACATTTATTAGAAGGATTGATGCTGAAGCTGAAGCTCCAATACTTTGGCCACATGATGCAAAGAGCTGACTCATTGGAAAAGACCCTGATGCTGGGAAAAATTTAAGGCAGGAGGAGAAGGGGATGAAAGAGGATGAAATGGTTGGATGGCATCACTGACTCTATGGATATGAGTTTGAGCAAGCTCCAGGAGTTAGTGATGGACAGGGAAGCATGGCGTGCTGCAGTCCATGGGGTTGCAAAGAGTCAGACACGACTGAGTGACTGAACTTAGTTAAATGAACATGGTTAAATGATATTGTACAATTCTTTTTTTTTTCTTTTAATACACATTTGAGCCTCTGCTGTTTGCCAAGCATTGTGGACAAAGGTGCTGTGGTGGACTTGGACTGTCGCTGAATTGAGTAGGAAAGGATAGAAGACTCAGCAATCCCAGATTTCATTTGCATCAAGCTGTGTGGAGGATGAGAGTGAACAGGTCCTCAGGGAAATTTTCAAAGCTATTTGTCATCTAAACAATAAACAAATACTTGGTGAAACTCAAAATGGTTCAACTATTACCTACTATTTTGTGACTTTAAGAAACTTTTTCTCTTTTTGACTTGAGACTTTGGGAAGCATTGGCAAGGCAAAATCCAAAAATTTTATTTTGCCACTTTGGATAGGAAAAACAAAAACAAAACTAAAGCCACTATATGTGGTATATATATCATTACATCCTCGTGCCTGAAAGCATATATTCAGATTCAGTCTCTAATCTCATGGTAACAGGACCCATTACATCACTTCCACATCTATTGGCTTGAATAAATGGGATAGACTTGTGTTGCAGTTTCTCTTTGACTTTCTTTGCAATTTATTTCTGGAATTACAATTAGCAAATCAAATTTATTCTTAAATTTTTCTTAATGTATATTGTCGTTATGTTGGGAAAGAAGTAAGAACATCTTTCATCTTTTAGACAGTAGTATCTATCATATGAAGATTTTTGTGCAGGGGGGATAATACAAAATCTGTACCTTAGGCTGTTTGTAATGTGCTAGAGATTAATATGCCTCTTGGTTATTATAATATTACTAAAGCATAGACATACAAATTAGATATTTGAGATTCAAAATATACAAACATAATAGTAGGATATAATCAAACATAATTCTTAGATGCTATTTTCTATTATAGAAAATCATTATAGAAGGTTGTCTTATTAAGGACTAAGAAAAATTAATAAAGGGCCAGCTTTTTATTTTGTCCCCTTTCACGCTAATCTGATTTAAAAATTAAGTTCAGATATCAAAGCCACTTTTAAGATAAAATAAGGAGTTGGATTTGATCCTGTCATCAATAATGGAGCAAACCTTTAACCTTTGCATTCACTATGTACAAAAGAACTTTATTATGAGGTTAATAAGATTGTGTCTGTAGAGTATTTTAAGCTCTTTTATTTTCAGAATGATAAGCAAATGTGAGGTTTTATTATCATTATCATTGGCTTCAAAGGGAATTTGGATTTCACAGCTCAGTGGGATGAAAAAAGATAAGAACCTGGCTACTAGAGTTCAAATTACATCAGGGTTAAAAATTCAGGGAGAAGGTGAAGAGACAGAGGGAGAAAAACCTCATTTCATTGATACATCAATGATGAGAGCCAGCTTGAGCAAGATTGAATCCTAAATAAACTATCAGGGCGAAATATACATACCTCTTTCTCTCTCACACACACATACATACATATGAACTGGCTTAATCACTTAAATAATTCCTCTGTTTTTCAATTTAATATATTACTCGTGTGTGTGTGTATGTGTGTGTGTGTGCACGCACACTCAGTCATCTGACCGTCTGCAACCCTAGGGACTATAGCCCACCAGGCTCCTCTGTCCATGGAACTTTTCAGGCAAAGGCTGGAGTGAGTTGCCATTTCCAACTCCAGTGGATCTTCCCAACCCAGGGATTGAACCCATGTCTCTTGAATCTCCTGCATTAGCAGGCAGATTCTTTACCATTGTGCCACCTAGGAAGTCATATTACTCATGTTCCTATGTTAAAGTCAAAATATAATTAAAATTAAAGGTATTTCTGACCACTTTTATTAATGCATGTGTTCATGGAATTTCCCTCCACGTTTAATGTTGCATGTATCAATGATAAATATAGCAGACCACTTCTATTAGATTAGCTCACAACAATTTGGTCCAAAGAAGTAACACCTGAGATCTTCCAGTCTGAAATGGATAGTAATATTGAGAGGAAAATCTTTAACATTCTATGGTTGTTGGTTCTCCCGTGGTCATGAAATCAAAAGTGACATATTTTCAAGAGTTTAACATCTGCACTTTTTTAGTTCATCTGAGAGCAACTCATCGAAATGTAAATCACGGAAAAGTATACACACAGAAATGAATGGATAAGCAGCAGAAAAAATAAAAATGTATTACCTCTATGCAGCCATTTGTCTTCTGAGAGCATGAGTAAAGCTTAAGTCAGATACAATTAAATGGACTGAAGCTTTAACAGTGACTTTTGAACTGCTTGAATTAACAAAATCAATCCTCATAAATTAAGCTATCAATGATCTATGATACAATTAAGTTCCATAATCAAAAAATGCTACAGTGCATGCCAGTGTCACTTGTGCTATTTCTAACACTGAATTTTAACTACTGCTGGCTAACTATTCCTGCAGGGTTGTGTAAAACTCCATCTGGCACACTAGATACTAACACTCTGATACACAGTTTCTTTTCCATTCTTCAATTTAGGCTGACATCTGGTGGTCTAGGGAAACGACAAGTAATGCTTCTGAATGCAAACCAATTCACAAATGTGGCATTTTTCAGTTTTCCCTTTGTCTATCTGAAGTCCTTGAAATTGCTACCAAACCAGTTAATTGCATGGAGATTCACATAGCATAACTATTTAAATGGCAGAACAATAAGGGTGAAGAAAATGACCTTCGTATGATGAATTATATACATGTAAGTACATCGAACTCTTTAGTGACTAAAAAGCATCAATAGAAAGCACCATATATTGGCCAATTAGACCCACTCAGAAAGGGTACTGTTTAATGGCACCACACTGGGAATCATAATAGGTAGTGTAGAATATGTAAGATTTGCTTCTTTCTCCTTTGTCAGGAGAGTTGGAGGGAGGGAAATGAGAAGAGTAAGGGGGAGGGGTAGAATAAGCTACTGTGTATAGTCAGAAACTGATGTTTAAACAGGCATAAGGTAGTGTTCAAAAGCATTTATCTTCCTTTTTTTCTTTGGGAGGAAGGGGGCACTTCCGGCACTTTGTGGCCTTCCAGATGGTGAAACACAGTGGGCCAGAAGCAGGAGCAATTCAACTCTCTCCATGCCAAGGATTAAACAAAAATATCCCCAATTAATTTACTGTCATGTATTCCAGTAATTAGCAGATCATGGAGGAACAGAATGACACAGTCGGCCCCATGATATTCATACTAGTTAAGAAAAAAACGTCCCTGATTTTTCTTGCATTCAGCGCTTAGCTATATCATTTGTAGTGTTTTGGACATGAAGAGACATAATGAATGAGCATTTTTGTGTTCAAATATTGATCACTAAATATTTTCTCTGTGTCTATTACAGTGATTGTTACTAGTACAGGAAATAAATGTAATGACAGATTTACTTTGTTTTATCTCCATATTTAAAAAGGTTCTAGGTTGACAGAATTACAAGTGCAGCTCCCTCTTATGAAAAACAACCACACAATAAAACGAAACAACAAAAATCAAACAAAAAAAGACTTTGACATTGCCAAGAAAGGCCATTTTGAATGTTTGGCTTGCTCTGTTTTCGCTTACTCTTGTGACTCTGAAAAGGTTATTGGAAGGAGTGCCAATTATGTTGGTGCTTTTGAAAGATGGCCAGGAGGTACCGTAAGGTACCAATACACAATCTCAGAAAGGTCATCGAGAAGGTCAAATGAAATTGCTTTTAGTTACTAAAAAACTCACCTTAGTTGAAATGAGTACACAAAAGATTAAGTGTTTCCACTGGCTTTTACCGGTCCTTTCTTCCCTTTATGAGTAAAGTTTAGTTCTAATCAGTAGCTGTAAGATGTTTTGAGAAAGGAGGATTATATTTTCTTTTAATAAGCTTAAAACTGTTAAGTAAACTTTCAAACAGGGAGAAGAATGAATAAGTTCAGTTCAATCGCTCAGTTGTGTCCGATTCTTCCTGACCCCATGGACTGCAGGACACCAGACCTTCTTGTCCATCACCAACTCCCGGAGTTTACTCAAACTCAAGTCCATTGTGTCAGTGATGCCATCCAACCATCTCATCCTCTGTCTCATCCCCTTCTCCTCCTGCCTTCAATTCTTCCCAGCAACAGGGTCTTTTCCAATGAATCAGCTCTTCGCATCAGGTGGCCAAAGTATTGGAGTTTCAGCTTCAGCTTCAGGCCTTCCAATGAATATTCAGGAATGATTTCCTTTAGGATGGACTGGTTGGATCTCCTTGCAGTTCAAGGGACTCTCAAGAGTCTTCTCCAACACCACAGTTCAAAAGCATCAATTCTTCAGCACTCAGCTTTTGTTATAGTCCAACTCTCACATCCACACATGACTACTGGAAAAACCATAGCTTTGACTAGATGGACCTTTGTTGGCAAAGTAATGTCTCTGCTTTTTAATATGCTGTCTACGTTGGTCATGACTTTTCTCAAAGGAGCAAAAGCCTTTCAATTTCATGGCTGAAGTCACCATCTGCCCAAAAAGATAAAGTTTGTCACTGTTTCCATTATTTCCCCATCTATTTGCCATGAAGTGATGGGACCAGGTGCCATCACATTCATTCTCTGAATGTTGAGCTTTAAGACAGCTTTTTCACTCTCCTCTTTCACTTTCATCAAGAGGCTATTTAATTCTTCTTCACTTTCTGCCATAAGGGTGGTGTCATCTGCATATCTGAGGTTACTGATATTTCTCCCGGCAATCTTGATTCCAGCTAGGGCTTCATCCAGCCCAGCGTTTCTCATGATGTACTCTGCATATGAGTTATATAAGCACAGTGAAAATATACAGCCTTGACGTACTCCTTTCCCAATTTGGAACCTGTTTGTTGTTCCATGACAGTTCTAACTGTTGCTTCCTGACCTTCATACAGATTTCTCAAGAGACAGGTCAGGTGGTCTGGTATTCCCTTCTCTTTCAGAATTTTCCACACTTGATTGTGATCCACACAGTCAAAGCCTTTGGCATAGGCAATAAAGCTGAAATAGATGTTTTTCTGGAACTCTCTTGCTTTTATGATGATCCAACAAATGCTGGCAATTTGATCTTTGGTTCCTCTGCTTTTTCTAAATCCAGCTTGGACATCTGGAAGTTCACAGTTCACATTCTATTGAAGCCTGGCTTGGAGAATTTTGAGCATTACTTTACCAGTGTGTGAGATGAGTACAATCGTGCAGTTTGGGCATTCTTTGGCATTGCTTTTCTTTGGGATTGGAATGAAAGTGACCTTTTCCAGTCCTATGGCCACTGCTGAGTTTTCCAAATTTGTTGGCACATTGAGTAGAGCACTTTCAAGCATCATCTTTCAGGATTTGAAATAGCTCAACTGGAATTCCATCATGTCCACTAGCTTTGTTCGTAGTGATGCTTCCTAAGGCCCACTTGACTTCGCATTCCAGGATGTCTGGCTCTAGGTGAGTGATCATACCATCGTGATTATCTCGGTCGTGACAATCTTTTTTGTGTAGTTCTTCTGTGTATTCTTGCCACCTCTTCTTAATATCTTCTGCTTCTGTTAGGTCCATATGATTTCTGTCGTTTATTGTGCCCATCTTTGCATGAAATGTTCCCTTGGTATCTCTAATGTTCTTGAAGAGATCTCCAGTCTTTCCTATTCTATTGTTTCTGTCTATTTCTTTGCACTGATCACTGAGGAAGGCTTTCTTTTCTCTCCTTTCTGTTCTTTGGAACAATGCATTCAAATGGGTATATCTTTCCTTTTCTCCTTTGCCTTTCACTTCCCTTCTTTTCACAGCTACTTGTAAGGCCTCCTCAGACAGCCATTTTGCTTTTCTGCATTTCTTTTCCTTGGGAATGGTCTTGATCCCTGTCTCCTGTACAATGTCACAAACCTCTGTCCATAGTTCTTCAAGCATTCTATCAGATCTAATCCCTTGAATCTATTTCTCTTTACCACTGTATAATCATAAGGGATTTGATTTAGGTCATACCTAAATGGTCTAGTGGTTTTCCCTACTTATTTCAATTTAAGTTTGAATTTGACAATAAGGAGTTCATGATCTTAGCCACAGTCAGCTCCTGGTCTTGTTTTTGCTGACCGTACAGAGCTTCTCCATAAAGAAAAGTCTAGAGCGAATTATCAACTGGAAAAGCCATGCCATTTAGACTTCATGTGACTATTACCTCTAAGAAGGGTTAGGGCAGAGCAGATTGAGACTTATTTTAAGAGCAATCAAAAAATCTTTGTATCTCTCACAAATATCTTACACTGATTATTAATAAAAGTGATCTCAAAACCTGACCATTTCTTTTTTCCTTTGGCTTTAGAATTTGTGGTCTCCTTAAATAAATACTTTTACAAAAAAATCACTTTCAAATTTATGTCTCATTTTTATCAGTCTAATTTCCTCTTTAAAAAAATGCAACTTATATTTCTAGTAGCTCCTCCAGTTTATATATAAATATACAGTCATATTCAGTAGAAGCAAAACTATTTCTTTGCTTTTTGTTTTTTTTTTTTCTTGGCTAAGGAATTATAGTTTATTTTTTTTTTGTCCTATGGATTTTCCAAGTTTTTCATAACAACTGTACATTTTTACAATCATGATTATAAGGATTCTTTTTAATAACAAGGAAATTTGCTTATATTATAGATTGAAAATAACAGTAAATAAAACTGAATGATTAGGAACACAGTTAACATAAGCATTTATTTAAAAAGATTAAAGAAAATATGGCAAATGCTGACAGTAGTTGCCTCTTAAGGGTGTATGTGGATTATCCCTGCTCACCCAACAGATTTTTAAAAATTTTTCTGGCAATCGCACTCCTGGGCATACACACCGAGGAAACCAGAATTGAAAGAGACACATGTACTCCAATGTTCATTGCAGCACTGTTTATAATAACCAGGACATGGAAGCAACCTAGATGTCCATCTGCAGACGAATGGATAAGAAAGCTTTGGTACATATACACAATGGAGTATTACTCAGCCATTAAAAAGAATACATTTGAATCAGTTCTAATGAGGTGGATGAAACTGGAGCCTATTATACAGAGTGAAGTAAGCCAGAAAGAAAAACACCAATATAGTACACTAACGCATATATATGGAATTTAGAAAGAAGCAAATGATAACCCTGTATACAAGAAAGCAAAAGAGACACAGATGTATAGAACAGTCTTTAGGACTCTGTGGGAGAGGGTGAGGGTGGGATGATTTGGGAGAATGGCACTGAAACATGTATGTTGTCATATGTGAAACAAATCACCAGTTCAGGGTTGATGCATGTTACAGGATACTCGGGGCTGGTGTGTGGGGATGACCCAGAGGGAGGATAAAGGGAGGAGGGGGGTGGGAGGGGGGTTCAGGAGGGGGAACTCATGTACACCCGGGGCGGATTCATGTCAATGTATGGCAAAACCAACCAATATAATATTGTAAAATAATTCAGTTCAGTTCAGTAGCTCAGTCGTGTCCGACTATTTGCGACCCCATGAATTAGCCTCCAATAAAAAATAAATTAATTAATTAAAAAAATTTTTTTCTGATCTCTCCACATTTTTTTCAAGAACAGATTCCATTTATTTATTTTTCAGATTCCATTTAGATTCAATGAAGTTTATACTGCCAAATGCACACGGACACTTCTCTGTACTTATACTACTTCAGTTCAGTTCAGTTCAGTCGTTCAGTCATGTCTGACTTTTTGCGACCCCATGAATCACAGCACGCCAGGCCTCCCTGTCCATCACCAACTCCTGGAGTTCACTCAAACTCATGTCCACAGAGTCGGTGATGCCATCCAGCCATCTCATTCTCTGTCGTCCCCATCTCCTCTCGCCCCCAATCCTTCCCAGCATCAGAGTCTTTTCCAGTGAGTCAACTCGTCGCATGAGGTGGCCAAAGTATTGGAGTTTCAGCTTTAGCATCAGTCCTTCCAATGAAAACCCAGGATTGATCTCCTTTCGAATGGACTGGTTGGATCTCCTTGCAGTCCAAGGGACTCTCAAGAGCCTTCTCCAGCACCACCTCTCAGAAAGAATCAACACAGTTAGACTTAGATTGTTGAAATGCCAATCTCTCTTGTCTTCCTTACTTTGCTAGTAACTATTTATTCTTTACTGGCTTGACCTCTGTCCTAAGCCACAGATTCATCTATCCTGCTGTTTACTTAACATAATTGTTCACTTGGATTTCTGACAGGTATCTCAAATTTCCTACATCCAAAAAGGAGGCTTCTGATTCCTACCCTCCACCCTCACAGGCTGCCCTCCTAGTCTTCCCATCCTAATGAAAGGTACCACCACTCACCCAGTCTCTCAAGCCCCAAGTAATCACCTCCAGGTAATCCTCTCCACCTGCTACCTCACTTCTCTACAAAAGCTTCTAGAACATCTTCTGTCAAGTGAAAAAAAAAAAAAAGCTGACCAAAATGATGATGTGTGTGTATGTATGTGTGTGTATTAAGTTGCTTCAGTCACGTCTGACTCTTTGCAACTCTATGGACTGTGTTCAGTTCCGTTTAGTTCAGTCGTTCAGTCGTGACCGACTCTTTGCTGCTAAGTCGCGTCAGTCGTGTCCGACTCTGTGTGACTCCAGAGACGGCAGCCCACCAGGCTCCCCCATCCCTGGGATTCTCCAGGCAAGAACACTGGAGTGGGTTGCCATTTCCTTCTCCAATGCATGAAAGTGAAAAGTGAAAGTGAAGTCGCTCAGTCGTGTCTGACTCTTAGCGACCCCATGGACTGTAGCCTACCAGGCTCCTCCGTCAATGGGATTTTCCAGGCAAGAGTACTGGAGTGGGGTGCCATTACCTTCTCCAGACCGACTCTTTACGACCCCATGAATAACAGCATGCCAGGCCTCCCTGTCCATCACCAACTCCCGGAGTTCACTCAAACTCATGTCCATCGAGTCGGTGATGTCATCCAGCCATCTCATTCTCTGTTGTCCCCTTCTCCTCCTGCCCCCAATCCTTCCCAGCATCAGAGTCTTTTCCAGTGAGTCAACTCATCGCATGAGGTGGCCAAAGTATTGGAGTTTCAGCTTTAGCATCAGTCCTTCCAATGAACACCCAGGATCGATCTCCTTCAGAATGGACTGGTTGGATCTCCTTGCAGTACAAGGGACTCTCAAGAGTCTTCTCCAGAACCACAGTTCAAAAGCATCAATTCTTCGGCGATCAGCTTTCTTCACAGTCCAACTCTCACATCCATATATGACCACGGGAAAAACCATAGCCTTGACTAGACGGACCTTTGTTGGCAAAGTAATGTCTCTGCTTTTTAATATACTCTCTGCTGCTGCTACTGCTGCTAAGTCACTTCAGTCGTGTCCGACTCTGTTGGTCATAACTTTCCTTCCAAGGAGTAAGCATCTTTTAATTTCATGGCTGCAATCAGCATCTGCAGTGATTTTGGAGCCCAAAAAAATAAAGTCTGACACTGTTTCCACTGTTTCCCCAACTATTTGCCATGAATTGATGGGACCAGATGCCATGATCTTCATTTTCTGAATGTTGAGCTTCAAATCAACCTTTTCACTCTCCTCTTTCACTTTCATCAAGAGGCTTTTGAGTTCCTCTTCACTTTCTGCCATAAGGGTGGTGTCATCTGCATATCTGAGGTTATTGATATTTCTCCCGGCATTCTTGATTCCAGCTTATGCTTCTTGCAGCCCAGAGTTCCTCATGATGTATTCTGCATATAAGTTAAATAAGCAGGGTGACAATATACAACCTTGACGTACTCCTTTTCCTATTTGGAACCAGTCTGTTGTTCCATGTCCAGTTCTAACTGTTGCTTCCTGACCTGCACACAGGTTTCTCAAGAGGCAGGTCAGGTGGTCTGGTATTCCCATCTGTAGGTATCCTAAATAAATTCACCCATTCAGGGGACACTATGCTTCCATCCACATCCCAGAAGGTGTTTTTGCCATTCATTTCAGTAGTATATATAACCCATTGGTGATGGCCAAAAAACTGCTTGTTGTCTTCATAGTACTTATTTCCATATTTGTCTTCTCCCACTAATGTGCCAACCCTCACATCATTTGCCCTGGGAATGTCCTGAACGAAACTCGTAGATAGCCGTGGAGGCCACCGTGGCTGCTGACCTGCTGCAGCCTGCGCTTCAGGACCTGCAGCAATTCCATCTTGCCCTCTATATGATGAAAGAATATTCAGTAAAAATAAGTGAAGGAGGAGTCTTCCTAGGCAAGAGAAGAGATTCAGTGAAACTAAAACAAGGAATGAGAACATTTAGCAGGTAGAGAGAGCAGCATGGTGAAAAGAATGAAAAAGCACAACCTGTGAAAGTAATGGGAAATGAGAAAGTTAGTAGTATGATCGTATCTTCAGCAACATGGAAGGTAAATTTGAATCCTGAGGGCTAAGAAGACAGCTTGGACCTGGATGCAAAGAGCTGATTGAGACAGAGAAGTACTGTGAGAGGAGAGAAGAATGGCCGGAGTAAGATGCATTCAGGAAGGGAAGTATATGTGTTTTGCAGTGGGAACCTCCTTTGGAAGAAAACCCATGAACACTGGATAAGGGATATATGCACTGGACCAGTTGCATATCCAAGTGCAGAAGCTAAAGGAATATAGTACTATCAAGATTGATAAATAAAAGGTCAAGATCAGAATCTAGGATTTGTTCAAGGAAAAGGAGGGACATCTGCCTTGGGCCTGTTAGGAACACAGCAGTAAGGGCATCAAATTCACAGCATGTGCAAAGAAATTCAAGAGTGAAGAGCATCTCCCCAATTGCTGAATTCCATTGCAGTACTAACAATTCCTCAACATCCTTCTAAAAAAGCAGCTAACATTTGTATGATTCAATTTCTGATTATTCACTAAATTAACTCATGATTCACCATGTATTCTGGCCCCTTTGGAACAATTTGAGAAAATGAAAATAATTCTTTACCATTGTGTCTTCAAAATTGAGTATCTAGCATGATATTGGAGATTTATAAAGATAGCATCAATATTCTTAAAGAATTTTTCCATGAGAATTTAACCAATGGATAATGGAAATCACTATTTTCTACCAAAATTACACAGATAAATTATCGATGAGAACACAAAATGCACAAAAAACATAACTTAGAATTAACTTAGTGTGAGAAGTCAGTTCTCAAGATTACGTGTTTATTTCTCTCTGCTGCAGAGAACAATATTCAGTGAAACATTTCAAATAATTTCCATTAAGATACTTTCCAAATAATGTTACTTTAATTATCTAGCAGAAGAGAAAATATTTAAATATATTCATGGCTAATTAAATCAAAAGAGTAAAACTGGTAAGTGTTGTTTCTTCTTACTCCAGTCCCTTAATGAGACTAATCAAATAATGCCCACCATCTTTCCCACAATCAAAAACACTCACAATGGCTTAAGCAGGCAGAGAGAAAAGATGACCTGTGGATTAAAGTTAAAATTGGTTGGGGCATTATGGTGAAAGATTTCTCTGTTTAATGTAGTGAGGTTGTCTCAGCCCATAGCATCTCACTATTTGAAGTTTTGTTTAGTTTTAAAAAGGAATATATTTTTCTTATTATGATACTTGATTTCCATTTCAACAATGTTATCTCTGTAACATAGTAGCCATTACAGCTGATATTTGCACATAATGAGATTGAACATTTCTTTTCTTTCTCCAAAACCATGCTTTCAGCTCAAGACCGCATTAATTCTTGTTTTACTTACTACAATAATCTCCTGACTGGTCTCTTTGCCTTTAATCTATCCTTACTAGAATCCATAATTCTGTCTGCTTAATCTCTTTTAGTACCATTCTCTTATTTCTCCCCTTCTAAAAAAGCTTCAGTACCTCTCACCTCTCCATTTCAAAAAATATTTTAAATTCTTTAGATCAGTTCTTTGTAGCATTTTGGTTTTTCTGCTCTAAGTAATCTGTTAATCTTCTAAAAGTCATGGACCTTCTCCCAATAAAACTGCAATTATATCTACAGTTACACCAAAGTTCTATAAAATGTCCAGGTAATCCACAGACACTGAAACACCTAGGAACAAGAACACTTGTCTTTCATTTATTTATTATTAGCAGGCTTTAAAATATGTCAGTCACTGTTCTAAGTACTGAGAATAAAGTAGAAAACTTTTAGATAAAATCTCTATCCTTTTTTGGCTATATTCTAGTGTGTGGAGGTAGATGATAAAGACAATAAATAAGTAAAACATATAGTACTTGATACAGTGATGAACGTTAAGGAGAAAATTGAAATCAGAGAAGCGGGATAAATCAGAGATATCCTGAAAGGATGTTGAGACATTAAATAGGACAACCAAGGAAGTTTTTGTTTATAAAGTGGTTATTAAGCAAAAACCTGAAGAAAGTGAGTGAGCTAACCATATAACTATTTCGAAAAAGCACCCAGGTATTGGAATTAGTAAGTGCAAAGGCCCTGGGGTAAACATGTTTGGCAAGTTTGAAGAACAAAAAGACTGTCAGAGCTGTAGTGGAGAGAACAAGGAGGTAATTAGAAATGAAATCAGAGAGTAACATGTAACAGTATAGGTAGGGCCTCATAAGTCACAATAAGTGTTGGAAGGACTGTGGCGTTTATTCTAAGTGATATATCAGTCTTCAAGTTTTATTCAAATTTATCCACAGCTGGTCTTAGCCAACTCTTTCTCTCAACTGTGACTGCTCTCCAAGCCATATGATTTTATTTAATCCTCCCAATGTAAAATTCAACCACTTGCATCCATATATGTGTCATTGTTCAGTCGCTAAGTTGTGTCCAACTACTTGCAACCTCATGGACTGCAGTATGCCAGGCTTTTCTGTCATTCACTATTTCCTGGAGTTTGCTCAAACTCATGTCCATATATATACATACACATATATGCATACACACACAAATATATATGTACTTTTATATATAAATGTACTTTTAAGTGTATACTTAGATATGTATGTAAAATATTTTCCTGACATTCATAATTAGTTATTAATTAATGCAAACTAAAATTTCACAATTAACACAGAACCAAAATGATATTTGATCTTTATGGCTTATAAATCACACAAAAGTTTAAGAAAATAATATTGTAACCCTGTTACCAAGGCAGAATTTCTTATCAGATAACTCATGTTATAGTAACTACTGAAGAAAAGTTGTTTTGTATTCAAAACATTAACTTTTAGCAATTGATCCAATCACATATTGTTTTAAGGTCATTAAAAAAAAATTCAAATTTCTTGGAGTATTTACTGATCATCCACTATATTCTAGGCATCTTGCTAGGGACTGGAGATACATTGATATGTCAATCAAATGATTTTGCTGCATAATAAATTACTCAAAATCTTAGTAGCCTAAATCAAGAAACTTTTGGTCTTTCTCACAAACCACAAGATCTACTGGGCAGTTACACTTGTCTGAATCAGTTTGGGTGATCTCTGTGATCAGGTAGGATATCTCAACTGGGGCTGTTTGGTCTAGGATAACCTTATAAAAATGATCACTTGCACTCTGCTTGAGCTTGGGGGCTACAGTTGAGATAGCTCATCTCAGTTCTATGTGGTCACTCATCCTCCAGGAGGCTAGAGTGTTCTTCTTCACGGAGGATAGTCACAGTGAATGCAGGAACAGTAAAAACGGAAGTCCCACAGTGGGAGCGCTTTTCAAGCCTCTGCTTGAGTCATAGTTGCTATTGTATTGGCCAGAATCAATCATATGGCCAAGCCAATGTCAAGGAGGGAGGTGACAATTAGAGGCTGTTACTACTACATTTGTCATATATAGTGCATTTCTGAAGGTGACAATTATAGTAGATGCTCTGTTTTATAGTAGTAGCAACAAGACATTTAATATTGCAACATTCATAAGTGACAATTTGAAAAGTCAAAATGCAGATCAAACCTTATAAAACTGCTTTTTTTCCTAAAGAAAGTTATTCTACAGAGAAAGACGCTATTAAGAACAGCTTCTATTTGTTGACTACCAGGTGCTTGACATACATTTTCTATTAATATTTACAGAAAGTCTGCCAGGAAGTGTGTCACTTTGTGCATAGATAGTAATTTGAGGATTTCAGGGGTTGTTACTTGTCCAGAGTTACTTTGTATGTTTTGAAATCAGAATTTATGCCGAGATCCTACTAAAAATAAAATCATGCTCTTTTCTGTCTCTCTAATAGAAAGAACATGGGAGGAATCATGAAAAAGGATGCATTCTTGGCTACACAAACTTTCTTCATGTAACCAATATTTTACCTCCTAAATTTCTGTTGACTCCATTCTTTGCTTTCCATCTTGCCTTCTGTCACCCTAACCTAAGTTTTTGCCTGGATTACTACAGCGGTTAATACCAGGGGTACTTTTTCAAAATTTAAATCTACTCACATTTCCCTGTTCCCCTTCTTAAAATCTTTTAATGGCCCTCTCTTTTCTCCTCTCTCTCTCCCGCTCAGTTACAAAGCATCACAAGATTGCCAGGTCTGGCCCCTACCTCTCTAAAATAAACTTCATGCTGCAGACACAAGCCTTCCTTCAGCAATCAGTAAGTCAGTTCCACCAATATGTATTTTTTGAACAGTTACTATGTATCTGTCTGTGGTATTTGGTATACATTAGACAAAGATCACTGTGTTCAACAGATCCTGTGTTCTAGCTGAAGAATCAATCACAATACATCAGTTCAGTTCAGTCGCTCAGTCATGTCCGACTCTCCGCGACCCCATGAATCACAGCATGCCAGGCCTCCCTGTCCATCACCACAATACATACTACATATAAATTATAAATTGTGTGAAAAAGCAATATAAGGAGAAAAAGAAAGATTAATCAAGCCACATAATACTGGAGGACATAGTGGAGCAGACTTTAGTGTTATGGAAAATAAGATGGTCAGGAGAGGCTTCACCGGGAATGTTAAGGAGCTAGCTGAGAAGATACCGTGTGACTGAGGAGATATTGTGTGGATGGGGCCTAGAGTGTTAAGCGGAAGCTCTACTTGCTCAGAGGATAGCACGACTGATGCTGCGTGGGGAGGGTGAGCAGAGGAGAGATGTCAAAGACATAATGGAGGCTACACACAAGGCAGGGCTTGCACACCACAGCCATGGGACCTTCCTGCTTACAAAGTTCTCTCCCTTTTTTATTTGGTAATTCCTCCTCAAAATCCAGCCCTTAGCTCAAGTTTATTTCTGCTGGGAAATCATACTAATTAACTCAAATAAGTCACCTGATTTTTGATTCTTAGCACACTATGAAATTCTCTTGTAGTATTTATCACAAATGTGCTTTATATTTTTGGCATGATTATTTTGCAATACTAGTACTTTTTCTGTGGCTGTAAGCTCCATAAGGATCGGAACTGTTACTTCCTGTGTCGGCCACAAACTCCACTGCACTATCACAGTGTTGAAAATCCAATATATGTGCACTAAATTGTATTGAGATAATGAGTAATGAAGTATGGTGGTGGTGGTTTAGTCACTAAATTGTGTCCGACTCTTCAGACCCCATGGACTGTAGCCTGTCAGGCTTCTCTGTCCATGGGGATTCTCCAGGCAAGAATACTGGAGTGGGTTACCATTTCCTTCCCTAGGGGGTCTTCCTAACTCAGGAATCGAACCCAGGTCTCCTGCATTGCTGGCAGATTTTTTACCAACTAAGCTACAAGGGAAGCCCCATAATGAAGTATCAGTCAGTTCAGTTCAGTCGCTCAGTCGTGTCTGACTCTTTGCGACCCCATGAATCACAGCATGCCAGGCCTCCCTGTCCATCACCAACTCCCGGAGTTCACTAAAACTCATGTCCATCGAGTTGGTGATGCCATCCAGCCATCTCATTCTCTGTCATCCCCTTCTCCTCCTGCCCCCAATCCCTCCCAGCATCAGGGTCTTTTCAGTGAGTCAACTCTTCGCATGAGGTGGCCAAAGTATTGGAGTTTCAGCTTTAGCATCAGTCCTTCCAATGAACACCCAGGACTGATCTCCTTCAGAATGGACTGGTTGGATCTCCTTGCAGTCCAAGGGACTCTCAAGAGTCTTCTCCAACACCACAGTTCAAAAGCATCAATTCTTTGGTAATCAGCTTTCTTCACAGTCCAACTCTCACATCCATACATGACCACTGGAAAAACCATAGCCTTGACTAGATGGACCTTTGTTGGCAAAGTAATGTCTCTGTTTTTTAATACTAAGCCCTTATTATGGGCTGCACTGGTAGCTCAGCTGCTAAAGAATCCACCTGCAATTCAGGAGAACTGGGTTCGCTCCCTGGGTTGGGAAAATCCACTGAAGAAGGGCGTGGCAACCTTTTCCAGTATTCCTGCCTGGAGAATCCCCATGGACAGAAGAGACTGGCGGGCTATAGTCCATGGGGTCACAAAGAGTCAGACAGGACAGAGCAACTAAGCACAGCACAGCACAAGCACTTATTATGGAGTGACACAGCGGACAGAATTTGAACAAATCACTTCTGTGGGCCAGGCTTTCATTTCTTCCATGTTAAAAGGGGAGTTATCTCCAGATCACATGAGTTTATATAATTTGTTGATTCTGTGAGAAAGATTTAATATATTGCCTTATATCGTATTAAAGAGTTAATATAGTCCTAGTTCTAATGCTTTTACAAAGAGATGTTGTTACCGAAAACACAAGTCCTTGTGCCCTATGCCCAGTGAGGCCAAACAGTAACACTGGAGTTTGAAACAGAGAAAGGTTTATTACAGGGCCCTGCAAGGAGACGCCTTAAAAATCCAGCTCCCTGAAAGCTTGCAGCAAAGCCCTTTGCTAAGAAAGGTGAGGGAGGGGCATGGTGAGTTGTTACAAAATTTTTGGTGTCAGATCCTTTGTTCTTGAGGTTGGGTCATAGTCAAGTAATGAAGTTACTCTACCGAATGTTACTCTGTTCTGACAAGAAAGGGCAAGGTCCCAAGGCACAACGTTCCCCTCTGAGGTACCAGCCCGTGCAGTCTGTGCTACGAGGAGTCAGATCTTAGCTGGCAGCTTCCTCAGGGCCAGGTCCCTAGACCTGCCCAGCTGTCATCGCTGAGGGATCCAGGTGCCCATCCAACTGTCCCTCAGGCTCCTCAGGCCTCCCAAAGATGCGGGGGCCAGATCCCACGGACTGCAACCCAGGCCAACTGCTGCTTCTACCACTGCCTCAAGGGCAGTGATAAGGCAAGGGCTCTGGAGCTGCCTGGGACACAGCCCCTAGCTTGTTCCCTGGGCCCCCCAGCTCACTCGCTGGCCCAAGGCCAGGTGACCCTCTCTTCCTCTCTTACCTCACTCTCCACCTGACGACCGTTGGCTGAATCGCTTCACTAATCCTTCCTCATTGACAGTTGGTTACTCTGCAGCACTGACCAGTTACAGAGCAATACTACTAACGGTCACTCAGTGGCAATTGGTTGCTTGTGGGCAGGGCCAACTGAGGCACCAACCAATGGCTGAGCAGGACCTGTTGCCTGGTAACAGGGTGCAGAGTAACGATGCACAGCAATGGCTGTGTGTTAAGGGCTGTGCTCACTGTGCTCTGTTACAGTATTATTCTAAATAAAATTTGCTATGGGCTAGATTGGGAACCTTCCAAAAATATATATGTTATTACTTCATAAAACAAAGACAAATTGGTGCTTAACCAGGGGGAGAGTGTGATTAAGTAGCTGTATGGAAACTGTCAATGAAATATGGTAGGGAATAATGCAGGAACAAATCCGAGATCCTTGAAACAACTAGTGCTGATGATCAAAATTTACAGAACTTCAGTTCTAAAGTTTTCCTGTACCTCCAGTATGTATCTTGCAAGGAAAATTATATGGTAAAGATAGATTTCCTAAATTCACAAGGCCATGGATTTTTCCAATTATGAATGGCTGTTTGATAGAATCAGCTTTTTAAATAACATATATTTTTGACTGCACTGGGTCTTTGGTGCTGCGCAGGCTTTTCTCTAGTTTCAGAGAGCAAGGGCTACCCTCTAGTTGTGGGTGCTTGGGTTTCTCATTGAAGTGGTTGATCTTATGGCGCAAGGGCTCTAAGGTGTGTGGGTTTCAGTAGTTGTGGCTCCTGGGCTGTAGAGCACAGGCTCAATAACTGTGGTGCATGGACTTAGTTGCTCCACAGCAAGTGGGATCTTCCTGATCAGGGATTGAACCCATGTCTCCTACATTGGCAGGCAGATTCTTTACCACTGAACCACCAGAGAAGTTTGATAAATTAATTTTTAAAGATAAAAAAATCATTTCTGATTATAGATGCTTATCTTATTTGAACATTATAATTTATTTTTAAAGAAATATGAAAATCACTATCAATGAATATTATGATAACTACACTGTACCACTGAGTGTCATAGAAAGCCAAAATAACCTAGACAAAAAAAAAAAAAAAAAGGTGGAGGGAGGAATAAAACCCAGAATCCTTTTTCTTAATAAAGCATGTAACTGACTACGGTATTCTGATGTGGATGGCCAGCTGTGGCTCCCCAGAGTGGTTCTTGGATATTTGAAGAGAGATTAAAAAGCAGTCACATTCTCTTAACAGAGCAAAATAGAAAAGGTCCTCTAAAACTGGCCACAAGCAACATTTACACTGGCAGTAAGACTTGTCAACTTCTTCTTTTTGAAAAATATGCTACTCCAGAGCATGCCTCTCATCCATATCCCTCCTAAAGAAATGACTGTCCCAAGAGGAAGTCTAGCTATATTAGAAAGTTCAGCTCTGTATATAATATTAAGTGGAAGACTGTGTTTTTGTTTCTCATTCCCATGTAGCAGCCATTATGAAGCCATTCCCTTTATCTCCATGTTATTAGATTTTACCACAGCTTAGGTTTCATTGCAAATGGAGTGGATAACCTGCAAGTGTGAAAATCTGATCATGCCTTAGTTAGGCACTGTCAGCTGTTAGTAGATTGTACACATTGTTTCAAATTTGGCTTTCAGCCTCTCCAACATTTTCACAAAGAATGTGAATACCCATGGTTATATTTGTAGTTTTCTTTTTTGTGCTTTTTGCCATCTAATGCTAAATTGTTACTCCACAAACTCCCATTTCCTTTATGTGGTACGCAGTTTGACGGTATTTTGTTATATTCGTCAGAATTTGGCCTCCATCTGCATGGTCTTTTTTCTGATCCAACTGTGTCATATCTCTTGCTGTATTTCCTCATCTCATAACACTTTTACATCTTGCAGTATTATCCTTCCATCTGGCAAATGGTCCTTTATGATATTTTACTTATCAAGAAAGGCATGCTCCTTTGTTGAGAAGATTTTGTTTATTATATATATCTTTCCATATGTATTCAAATCATTGACTGTCCCTTCAACATTACTCTTTGGTAGATAGCATTTTTTTGAGAAAATACAAACATGAAACCTGGATAAGCTTGTTAGAGATATTAGACCAATATGAAAATTCACTGATGAACATATGTGTTACTGTCTACTGCACTCTGATTCACTACTAGTGTGGCTATATGGTAAACTCAGTACACTTGTATAAAGTAGAATCTAATACGCTGTTAGAAAATTTTATTTATTGTTCACAATTTAATTTCCAGGAATAAATATCCAATGTCATTATTAAAATATGCAGGTGAAGTCAAGATAAAAAAATAATTAAAATATAAGAAATAGATTGTCAATTTAAATCTATTATCCAGACTGTTAGATGCTAGACAATAACTTATAGGTTTCTAACTTATCTGTTCCGTTCCGTCGCTCAGTCGTGTCCGACTCTTTGCGACCCCGTGGACTGTAGCCTACCAGGCTTCTCCGTCCATGGGATTCTCCAGGCAAGAATACTGGAGTGGGTTACCGTTTCCTTCTCCAGGGGATCTTCCCGACCCAGGGATCGAACCCCGGTCTCCTGCATTGGAGGCAGACGCTTTAACCTGTGAGCCGAGAATGCTTTGGAATTAAGTTCCTTATTCTTCAACCCTATCATTCTAACCACAGTAAAGGAGTACAGCTTATTACTCTGTTAGGGGCAATGTGTGACTTAGACTCAGACTATACTCCTCTGCCATTTGTTAACTTTTAACTATAATCATATCATTTAACTTTCTCATTCCCTATTTCTTTATATTTAAAATGAAAGAAGTGTAGTACTTGATATCCTAGATATACAACCCTGTGATGACATGACTACTCCACAATTCTCCTTTTCTGTTTCTTCTTCCTTAACCCTGAAAGTGAAAGTCGCTCAGTCCTGTCTGACACTTTGTGACCCCATGAACTATACATACAGTCAATGGAATTCTCCAGACCAGAATACTGGAGTGAGTAGCCTTTTCCTTCTCCAGGAGATCTTCCTAACCCAGGGATCAAACCCAGGTCTCCCACATAGCAGGCAGATTTTTTACCAGCTGAGCCACCAGGGGAATCCTCTAAAAATCCTGTTTCTTTCTAACTCATTAATTAGTTTTGTGACTATTCTTCAAATTTATAAAGTTATATAATTTTTAATTAAAAATAATGTATTACTGTGTGTGCCCCTAAGGAAATCCACTTTCAGTAGGCATACCAGCCAATACAGCATAGTTTCTAAAAAGGTAATGATAGGGAATGATCCTGTAATGGCCTGTTTATTTTATATATTTAGAAACTGAGGGTCAAATAGATTAAGTAACTGATCAAAGTTTTTAACTATTTGGTAACAGCATAAGGAATGAATTACCTTTATATATATTTTTGCTACACATTTCCCCCTATTCTGAATTCCCTCCAGTCTGTTAATATTGTTGGGTTGGGATTTTTTAAAGAAAAAATTTTATACTGTACTCTCAGACTAATGCTTCATGGTCAACATGTTATGAACTATGATCATAAGCCATTTTACTGCCAGACTTATGGGGTATTTTGTTTTTCCTCCTAATGCACAGCTCCTTTATTGTCTTTATTGAACTACATTCTGTATCTGATTATTTCTTTACTAAACTATGGTATCTTCCAATCTTTATGATATTACATAATCTTCAGTTTCATTCAGTCACTCAGTCGTGTCCGACTCTCCGCGACCCCATAAATCACAGCACGCCAGGCCTCCCTGTCCATCACTAACTCCCGGAGTTCACTCAAACTCATGTCCACAGAGTCAGTGATGCCATCCAGCCATCTCATTCTCTGTCGTCCCCGTCTCCTCCCACCACCAATCCCTCCTAGCATCAGACTCTTTTCCAGTGAGTCAACTCGTCACATGAGGTGGTCAAAGTATTGGAGTTTCAGCTTTAGCATCAGTCCTTCCAATGAACACCCAGGATTGATCTCCTTTAGAATGGACTCAATTTCTTCATTAGCAAAATAAAGGACTTTGAACGGATTAACTCCTGAGATACTGTTTACCTCCAAAGCACCAAATTTTCCAAATTGGGACTGAATCTGTCTTCAACTCCTTAATGTCACTTTCAGATTTCAAAAATATATTTTGTAGTTTATCATCCAGACACTTGATGAGAAGACAACAGTTCAGTTCAGTTCAGTTCAGTTGCACAGTCGTGTCCGACTCTCCGCGACCCCATGAATCACAGCATGCCAGGCCTCCCTGTCCATCACCAACTCCCGGAGTTCACTCAAACTCATGTCCACAGAGTCGGTGATGCCATCCAGCCATCTCATTCTCTGTCATCCCCTTCTCCTTCCACCCCCAACCTTTCCCAGCATCAGAGTCTTTTCCAGTGAGTCAGCTCGTCACATGAGGTGGCCAAAGTATTGGAGTTTCAGCTTTAGCATCAGTCCCTCCAATGAACACCCAGGATTGATCTCCTTTAGAATGGACTGGTTGGATCTCCTTGCAGTCCAAGGGACTCTCAAGAGTCTTCTCCAGAACCACAGTTCAAAAGCATCAATTCTTCGACGATCAGCCTTCACAGTCCAACTCTCACATCCATACATGACCACGGGAAAAACCATAGCCTTGACTAGACAGACCTTTGTTGACAAAGTAATGTCTCTGCTTTTTAATATACTATCAAGGTTGGTCATAACTTTCCTTCCAAGGAGTAAGCGTCTTTTAATTTCCTGGCTGCAATCAGCATCTGCAGTGATTTTGGAGCCCAAAAAAATAAAGTCTGATACAGTTTCCTCTGTTTTTCCATCTTTTTCCCATGAAGTGATGGGACCAGATGCCATGATCTTTGTTTTCTGAATGTTGAACTTCAAGCCAACATTTTCACTCTCCTCTTTCACTTTCATCAAGACAACACCAGGCCCCAAATCAACTCTTCTAAGACACCATTTGTCACATTCTCCTGAGTTGACACTAATGCATTGATCCCATCCCCATTACTCATTTATATGCTTTGCAAGTGTTTTCAGTTTGGGGGGGATATTTGTCTGTCAATGGTTACAAAATTCCTGAGACAGATTAATTTTATTTTCTGTATCTTTACATTTTGTAAAAAATTTTCCTTCTTGTAAAAAATTTTCCTTCTTCAAACTAATGAGCTTATACAAATTTATTTTTTACATTATTTTCAAGACTTTAAAAAGAAGGAAATGTTAGACCAGTTCAATTTTTAAAAAATCAATATTCTATTCATTCTACAAATACCAAATTTATCAAGTTTTAAGACTGAGAGACAAATGGACTATAATTAGTTTCAAAAGCTTGCAAAGCTAAAATTAATCTTGTAAAATAATTTAGCTTTATTTTGTCTCCTAGAACTTTTATGGAATTAGCCAAATTAGGTGCATAAGCTTCATTGTTTCTCAACAAATTAATATATTAATAACATTTTGAAGAGTAAAAAATATTATGTTATTTTCCGATCACTTAACCTTGCTATAAACTGCAATACCAAAATTGCTTGCAGTTCTTCCAAGACATTTGCTTAATTAATTCAAATATGTTTTGCTCCCTCTGTAAAATGGCTTTGAATATAATGTGGTGTTCTGCTTTCAGGATTTTGTTTCTATTGTCTCCAGAAAGAGATTCTGATCTTTGCTTTGCCAGCAGAGGGCACATACACATATCCTTCTTTGTTTCTTCTAATCTACAAAAAGGAAATTTTTAAGAGGCTTCGTTTAAGGCTCTATAACATATTACCATATCTGAACTGAGTCTAATTGAAAAAATAAAACAGCACATTAAGATTTTCTCTTAAAAGTTTGATGCCTCAGTGAAAACTAAAAGACACTGGCGTACTATTGCCACTGAAACAGAATATCAGTTTAATTAGGTATCTTTTTTTGCCCTGTGAAATTTGGTTGGTCATTTTGCTTACTGCATCAAATTTGCTGCTCATTTTGTTTCAATCATATTTTGATCTTGCCTTTTTGCTTTTAGTGTTTGATTTGGGACTTAGAATTGACAAAGAAGCATTCAACTAATGTTTATTTATGTGTTCATTTATTTGTAGAATTAGCAGAAATTTAAACAACCAATAATCTGTGTTTTAGCCTAAAGTTGCTATAATAAACCCATATGGAGACTACTGAATTTAATTGGACAGTTATTTAAATGTTTCTGAGAGGAGGAGTGATAAAAATCAGTCTGTTGACCATTTTGGTTAATGGCTTAAGAGCACTCAGGAATAGTTTAATCTTCTGATTGCTTACACTGAACGGATAGAATGGTAGCATTTTTACACCGTCAGCCATGTGAGCACAGTGGAGCATCTGTAGTTTCAACATTATGCATATGCATCATATAATTATATAATTGCAGATATGTTGCATCAAAAGATTATGCTTTTAAAATGGAAAAGAAATATTGAAAAGCAGAAGTCAGAGGCTCATGTGCTCACTTTTATCTGCAGCAGCATAAATTTTAAGGATTTTGTATAAGTCACTCTACAGCATGACTTGCACCAAAACCTATCCAAGAACTCAGAAATGAAGGTTCAAATGCTACACTAACTTTTACAAAATTCTAATGCATTAGATCAAGATGATTAATAACCTTTACAAGCTAGTCTAAACTTTAGTTTATGTGGACCAAAAACCACTGTGATTTTTTTTCTTTTTTTGAGATGCATGTATCAGGATACTTTGTATTTAACTTAAAAAATAAGTTATTTGAAATTTAAATACAGGAAAATACTAATGATAACATAAGAGTTCTGTTCAAAGCTTAGATTCTGCTGTTTTAAGTTTTTCTAGCAAAAGATAATTAAAAGTGATTGTTGTAGAAGAAGAGTTGTCTGGAACATGCCAGACAAAGGAAGCAAAAGCACTCTGAGAATATAAGACTATTTCCATTCATAAGGAGGGCTTTTTCCAAATAAAGACTTCCAGTAGAGCCCAATACCAATGGCAACCCCAATTGCAAGGCCGCTGGGGTTACTATTAATGATAGTAAACATTTTTCCAGGGTTAAAATTCTTAAGCAATTAAAAATGTTGATGGTTTTAAATTTTACATATTTATGTATAGCTTTAGTTAACATCTACATATATAAATACAAGTCGCTGTTGCTGTTTAGACAGTAAGTCGTGTCTGACTCTTTTGCAAAGCCATGGACTGTAGGCTCCTCTGGCCATCAGATTTCCCAGGCAAGAATACTGGAGTGGGTTTCCATTTTCTTCTCCAGGGGATCTTCCTGACCCAAGGATCAAACCTGAGTCTCTTACATTGGCAGGTGTATTCTTTACAATTGTAAGGAATAATGATTAATTATGATTTTTTAAGAAAAACTGGTATCTGTAGCCCATAGTATTTTACTCTCTCTATTTTTGATAAAATTAGAGACTCTACACAGTCTTAAAACATTGAATCTGTCCAACATACAGAAACTGGAATGCTGAGTATAAAAGAGAGCAATAAACTGTAATAATATGGAATAATCAGGAAGGTTAAGTACCTCACAAAGAAACAGATTGTACACACTATGAGTACATATGCATTGTTTCCTCTACAGCTAACAAATATCAAGTTAAAAACAATGCTTCTCTGGTACCATTGTTTTTTCTCTCTCTGTCCTCATTTCTTTCTATTTTTTCTGTCTTTTTTTCTTTCTCTTTTTGCTAAACTGGATTATAGTATAATAATTTGCTAAATTTATAGATAATACCTTAGGTGTCATTCATTTTACTTTAAAATCTGAACTGTATTATGGAGTATTAATATGCTAATACAATGGTATCCATGAGGCACCAAGGCCTAATGGAAGAGGTATCAGACCAGAACTCAGTTCTCGTAGTTTTTGTAATTTACACTATGCAGCTGGACCAACCAATCATCTTTCTTTTAAAAGTCTGTTTACTTTGTTACTGAAGCAAAAGAACAGAACAACAAAATATGCTTCATATTTCTACAACATGCTTAAATTGATACTGTAATATAAATTATTTAAAATTTGTACTACTCTGTTTAGACATTTTCGAATGTGCAGCAATTGACTTCTTTATCAATAAGGAAGTGGGAAGAAACAGAAACTTGTGGTGAGTCCTTAAGGTATGAGCATACTGGGGTTTTCCATTACATGATTCATTGTGAAATAAAGAAAGAGAACTAGAACATAAACATTGATACTGCCCCAATTTAAAAAATGCAGTTATCGTTCTAACCAATAAATTTGTTTTAAAATTATTATTGTTCACATTTTGTTTTTAACCTCTCAAGTTGTATGAACCAACAACAGTCCAAAGTGGATAACTCAAGTTAATTAATACCTTCACCTGAAAGAGCTAAAAAAAGAGAATATTGTCTTTAGTTAACTGGAAAGCTTTTTATTATTCATATTATTTTGAGATATTGTTCCTTTCAGAAGAGGGTGAATACTGAGGACACATATCTATTTCTGTCCTATCTCAAATCTGCCTTGATGCAAACTAAACCTGTTATACAGAAGTGGGTATTCACTTTCCTCTATGGGAATACTTTGTGTTAATGATTAAACAGTACAATATATGTGTTATGGTTACAGTGTGATAAAACTTTATAGATAACATGAATTAATAAAATTAGTTTAATACTTTCCTTTCTAAAAATGGCTAAATTAGAAAAATATAGGTTAGCATTGATTTATGATAGATATGTAAATAAATACTGAATTCCAGAGTACTTTGCATACACATGGAAGAGGAAGTATTGCATCTTTGCCAATTTTTTTTTTTTTACTCAGTTTATTAGAGGTATAGAAATAGAGCTGGCTGAAGGCAGAGAAAGCATTGTGGAGGTCTGCAGCTATAGGTGAATTTTCTCCTGGCTAACGGAAGGTTGAAGGTTCATAGAGGTCTGTGATTTAAAAGATGGAGAGTATACCTTGAGGCTGATAGAAGGGCATTTTTAGCAATACTGATGGGAGGTGTGATGATAGAATCTAATTATGTGGTTGCTAGAAGGTTGGAAACAAAAGGAAGATCACTTACAGAAACTAAAATGTATTAATACCAAATTAGATGCTTAGTCAATATAACCACAACCTCATGTGGTAAGTGCTTATACCTCACAGAAGCAGTTAATTATCTCTCCTCAATTTACTAGTCTCCACTTGAAATCCAACTTCAACCATATATTTAATGCCATAGTTGAGGAAGATGTAGGTTCCCCCCACCACTGATGAAAAAGAATCAATCTATTTCTTCCCCAGAGACTGACATTTAATCACCCCTGTGTTACTAGGCTTATGATTGGGATTATGATTATTATTCTCATTAGCTTTGGAGGCTTTTTGCCTTCAAAGCCTTTATAGCAAATCACATACCCACAGAGATGTCCACTGATCACCAGTTCTCCAGCACCCTTTATCAAGTGGATTCTGAAGAAACTTCTTAATATTTCCTGGTGTACGGTTTTAAGTTGTTTTTATTCTATATGCAATAGATGCAGGCCACACATAAACACATTTAAATTTTAATTGTACATCTGAATTGACATTATAAATTTGACATCTAAAAATAACACTTTGGTCAAGATTGCTGGTTTTTTAAATATCCTCTTAATTTTTTATGCTTTAAAAATGAATGAAAATTACTTGAAAGAGATAAGTAATATTGCCTAATGTCTAAGAATTTATGCGTACTTTCTTTTAAGGAAATCCAAGGGCTTTATATATAATAAAAATTTCAATATTCTAAGATCCCTATTGTGTTCCATCACTAAGTTATGTCTAACTCTTTGCAAACTCTTGAACTGCAACACATCAGCCTCCTCTGTCCTTCACCATCTCCCGGAGTTTGCTCAAATTTTTGTCCATTGAGTCGGTGATGCTATTCCATCCTCTCAGCCTGCCTACTTACTGAGTCACTATTGAAAGACTAATGTATCAAACAAAACATAGTAGAAAATGCATTATTTAATTCTGTCAGTAAAAAGTTTTTCTTCATGTCTTTTAAGATTTTTTTTAAATTTGACAATTCAATTAATATTTATTTTAGCACCTACAAAGCATTGCACTAGTGAATTTAGGCATTTGGGAATAAAAATATCTCAGTAGTAAGCCCTTACTCTTTGGCTTCATTGCACTGTTTTACATATCATTTTTTCTTAACCTCACAAAGTAAGTATTACTATTATCTCTATTCATTGATGGGAAAACTGAGACATGGAGGATTTACCCAAAGTCACACAGATGGAGAAGCTCTATACAGCCAGCAAAAACAGGACCAGGAGCTGACTGTGGCTTGGATCATGAACTCCTTATTGCCAAATTCAGACTTAAATTGAAGAAAGTGGAGAAAACCACTAGACCATTCAGATATGACCTAAATCAAATCCCTTATGATTATACAGTGGAAGTGAGAAATAGATTTAGGGACTAGATCTGATAGATAGAGTGCCTGAAGAACTATGGATAGAGGTACGTGACATTGTACAGGAGACAGGAATCAAGACCATCCCCAAGAAAAAGAAACGCAAAAAAGCAAAATGGCTGTCTGAGGAGGCCTTACAATAGCTGTGAAAAGAAGGGAAGTGAAAAGCAAAGGAGAAAAGGAAAGATATACCCATTTGAATTCAGAGTAAAGAATAGCAAGGAGAGATAAGAAAGCCTTCCTCAGCGATCATTGCAAAGAAATAGAGGAAAACAATAGAATGGGAAAGACTAGAGATGTCTTCAAGAAAATTAGAGATACCAAGGGAACATTTCATGCAAACATGGGCACAATAAAGGACAAAAATGGTAGGGACCTAACAGAAGCAGAAGATATTAAGAAGAGGTGGCAAGAATACACAGAACTGTACAAAAATGATCTTCACGACCCAGATTATCATGATGGTGTGATCACTGACCAAGAGCCAGACATCCTGGAATGTGAAATCAACTGGGCCTTAGGAAGCATCACTATGAACAAAGTTAGTGGAGGTGATGGAATTCCAGTTGAGCTATTTCAAATCCTGAAAGATGATGCTATGAAAGTGCTGCACTCAATATGCCAGCAAATTTGGAAAACTCAGCAGTAGCCACAGGACTGGAAAGCGTCAGTTTTCATTTCAATCCCAAAGAAAGGCAATGCCAAAGAATGCTCAAACTACCACACAATTGCACTCATCTCACACGCTAGTAAAGTAATGCTTAAAATTCTCTAAGCCAGGCTTCAGCAATACGTGAACCGTGAACTTCCAGATGTTCAAGCTGGTTTTAGAAAAGGCAGAGGAACCAGAGATCAAATTGCCAACATCCGCTGGATCATCGAAAAATCAAGAGAGTTCCAGAAAAACATCTATTTCAGCTTTATTGACTATGTCAAAGCCTTTGACTGTGTGGATCACAATCAACTGTGGAAAATTCTGAAAGAGATGGGAATACCAGACCACCTGACCTGCCTCTTGAGAAACCTGTATGCAGGTCAGGAAGCAACAGTCAGAACTGACATGAAACGACAGACTGGTTCCAAATAGGAAAGGAGTACATCAAGGTTGTATATTGTCACCCTGCTTATTTAAATTACATGCAGAGTACATCATGAGAAACCCTGGGCTGGAAGAAGCACAAACTGGAATCAAGATTACCAGGAGAAATATCAATAACCTCAGATATGCAGATGACACCACCCTTATGGCAAAAAGTGAAGAAGAACTAAAAAGCCTCCTGAAGAAAGTGAAAGAGGAGAGTGAAAAAGTTGGCTGAAAGCTCAACATTCAGAAAACTAAGATCATGGCATCCAGTCCCATCACTTCATGGCAAATAGATGGGGAAACAGTGGAAACAGTGGCAGACATTATTTTTCTGGGCTCCAGAATCGCTGCAGATGGTGATTGCAGCCATGAAATTAAAAGATGCTTACTCCTTGGAAGGAAAGTTATGACCAACCTAGATAGCATATTCAAAAGCAGAGACATTTCTTTGCCAACCAAGGTCCATCTAGTCAAGGCTATGGTTTTTCCAGTGGTCATGTATGGATGTGAGAGTTGGACTGTGAAGAAAGCTGAGTGCTGAAGAATTGATGCTTTTGAACTGTGGTGCTGGAGAAGACTCTTGAGAATCTCATTGACTGCAAGGAGATCAACCAGTCCATCCTAAAGGAAATCAGTCCTGGGTGTTCACTGGAAGGACTGATGCTGAGGCTGAAATTCCAATACTTTGCTCACCTGATACGAAGAGATGACTCATTGGAAAAGACCCTGATGCCAGGAGGGATTGGGGCCAGGAGAAAAAGGGGATGACAAAGGATGAGATGGTTGGATGGCATCACTGACTCAATGGACTTGGGTTTGGGTAGACTCTGGGAGTTGGTGATGGACAGGGAGGCCCTGCGTGCTGCAGTTCATGGGGTCACAGAGAGTCGGACACGACTGAGCAACTGGACTGAACTAAACTGAACACAGATTATAAATGATTTATCCTGTCTTTGGACATAAGTAGTATAACTCCAGAATTTTACTGTTTTTACTTTTGAAAATGAATCTACCCTCTTCTGTTATCTATCTAAACTCAGTTATTCCTATTTCTGCTTTTTAAAAGAAAATCTGAAATTGTAATAAACCAATCCAAAATAAACACAAAAACTGAAACATTCACTGCTAGCATAATTTAATTATTTGCTATGTTTTCTTTGGTAATTGATTTTAAAAGTAATTTACTTGTTCTAAACACAACATACACACACATACACACATGTTCCATTGTTTGGAGATAATATAAGGCAAATATCTACTGTCAGCTACATTAATTTGTGGTGCCCAGTGAGAAGTTAAAATATGAACTTCCTTGTTCAAATACTAAGAATTTTAAGATAGAGACAGATAAGTATTAAACCAAAAGAGACTGCCTAGGTCATATACCCATGATGCTGGCTCTGGCAAGAATCCATAGGGGAATATATATATATACACGTACACATGTATATATATACGTACATATGTATGCATGTGTGTATATTTGTGTCCTATGTGGTGCTAGTGGTAAAGAATCTGCCTACAAGAGATGTGGTTCAATCCCTGGGTTGAGAAGATCCCCTGGAGTAGGACTTGGCAACCCACTTCAGTATTCTTTCCTGGGAAATCCCATGGACAGAGGAACCTGTCGGACTACAGTCCATGGGACCACAAAAATTGGATGTGACTGAGCACAAACACACACACACATATGTGAAAAATGAAACTGTTAGTCATTCAGTCATGTCTGATTCTTTGCAACCCCGTGGTTTGTAGCCCACCAGGCTCTTCTGTCCATGGAATTCTCCAAGCAAGAATACTGCAGTGGGTAGCCATTCCCTTCTCCTGTCGATCTTCCCAACCCAGAGACTGAACTCGTATCTTCTACATCGCAAGCAGGATATTTAAAATCTTGAGTATAATGCATAGGACATATGGCCACAGAGAGGTTTTTTTGTTAATAATTCTTACTAAGCAGATGCAAATACTTAACTGATAGTCGAATGCGTTCCAAAGAGATTCTTTTTTTTTTTTTTGGATGTGTATGTCTAGTTGCTCCAACACCACTTGTTAAAAGACTACCTTTTATCCATTGTATTGCTTTTCTCCTTGGTCAAAAATCAATTGGGATTATTATGACAAAACTTCATGATAAAGAAGTCTGAAAACAAAATTTTAAAACCAAGTATCTCATTGCCACTCCAGTTCCAAAGTCTTGAGATCTCATCTTTTATTGAATGTTATTTGCATTTTCTAATTTGCTTTTATCAGATTTATCCTATCAATAAGTAAACTATATATATGTCAGCATGAAAGTTTAAATGTTATCTTCCTCATGAGACTTGTTTTGATTGACTTTCTTTAACTAAATAATCAAATATACAACTCTAGTTGTTCCTAGAACATATTGTTTAAGACAATTTTCAATATTTTTATTAAAATGTTTACATGACTATAATTTCTAAGGCTTTTCCCCAACAATTTAGCAAACATTTTTATTTCATGCCCAGATTCCAGTTAAATGTGCAAAACAGCAAGGAATCGTTTGAATATATATTAAAATGTAAAATCTTAGAAGTACAAAATTAATAAGTATTTATCAGGATGTTCCTGATTTAAATGCTATAAAGAGTAGCTACGGTTCAGACATCCTGGGAAATAACTATTTCCAAGATATCCTGAAAAATGATATTCTGGGTGTGATTTCAGATTAGACGCTGTGACCTAATGTAGAACTTTAATGCTCCTGTAATGTATTTTTGCTTCTGTACTTTGCTTGCTGCTCATAAAACCAAAATTATTCCATTTTAAGATAAGGTTGTTTTTAAGTAAAGATTCCTAAAATTGTTTTTGAAAAAATAAAAAAATTTTAAAAAATAAATGCTATAATAAATAATAATTACATAATAAATTTACATTCAATTTAAAACTAGAAACTTACGAATTACACAAAATTTAGACAATCAAAGTAACCCATACACAGGGTAACAACTGTTACCTTTCCCTCCATTTGGTGAACCAGGAAAAAAGTGCTTGTAAGAGACAGAAACGTAAGGAGATTTGTTCTTGTTTTATCAAAAAGAAAACAACGGTGTTTCCTGGTCTCATTCATATATAGTTATGCACATGAATACACACAGCCAATAAAGCAGCCGTTTTCTGTTTTCTATCTTTATTTATTATTAGCTATTTAGTCTTCATTTAAAGATACTCTTTTGTGTTAAGAAGATTGGTCAGGTGTGTTTAGGTATTTCAGTAACAGTTTTCAGTGCCACGTATTTCTTTGAAGGGGAGGAAAGCACGTGACTGATAGTACAAGCACGAGATACACAAAGCAGAGAATGTGTCATCACCATCATGAAAAACCTCTTTGAATGGCAATGACACGAGTCCATAATATCTGAGCAAAGCAGCCAGAGTTCCTATTCTCTAGTAACAATAAATAGCAATAAATAACAGAGGTTGTGCTTTAGAAACATCCTTGATGAGTGATCTGGAATTCTTAACACAAATTCAAGGGTCTGATAGCTCTTAATGGTTCATGTGACATAATGAGAAAGCTGTAATTTCATTATCTTGGGAAAATCCTGTTTAAGTAGAACATTGTGCTTTGCTTTATCCTTTACTCAATCATTTTTAGCTTCTGAAGGGTGGGGGAATGGGTAGGATGGCAAAAGATGTATAAAAATATATTGGCCTAATTGTCCACAACTCATTGGTCCTTCAGGGTGTTCATGCATTTATATCTTTGCCCTTGGCTTCATATGCACCCACAGACATTCTAAGTCTTCCTGGTAACCTTAATTAGAAACTCCTCAGAAATAATCCCCATCTTAACATCCATCCAACTGAATGAAGCTTCTGCTGATGAGTACGCAAACAAAAAATTTACCTAAGAATGTATCTCTGTACATGAAAGAAGAAATACAGTTTGTAAAGGGAAAGATGAAAACCCCTTATTTCTTGATAGAACGAAGTTTTATACAAGATATATTAAGAGAGAAACTTTAATATATTTGCAATGATTTAGAAAATTACTCCATGGAATGATTTGAAGTTGAGTTGAATATGGAACAAAGCAAATAAAAATAGACTAAAAATATTGTTTGTTTTTGGAAAAGGCAAAGAAGAAATATAAAATATTGCAGACAAGTATAAATTAAAATCAAATTTTTAACACAGAGTTTTCATTTTAAGTAAAAAAATGAAAATATTGGTAATAGAAGGATAGAAAAATAGATAAACAGATATATAGATAGTCAGGTGGGTAGGTAGAATGTAGCATGGTCCGTCATAGCCAAATATCCTGCAATAAAAAAAGGAAAACAATTTAGAGGCTTCTTATTGATGACCTACACATATATCTGTATTAGTTTCCAAGAAGAAAGATAATTATTAGTTTGTACTACTTGTAAGGTGATAATACTGAGTATAACCACTTTGCTGAAGTTAAAGTGTCTGCCTTTCTCTTTGATTCAAAACAATGCAAAACAATGGATAAATTACTAAGACTTTTTGCCACATGATTTCCCCATTGTAAAAGTTGATAATGTTAACTTTCTCAAAGGGACTATTAATATTAATGAGGTAATAATGTGATTCTAAGGTTGAAATAGATGTCCAACAAATGCCACATTACTTACCATAGTGGGAGGTAATATGTTTATGCTATAAAGCAAGATCATCTTTGTTCAACTCAATGCAAGACAATTGAACTATCATCTAAAAATTTCCTCCAATTTCACACAAAGGTGGACTTTTGTTTTGAAGAGTAATTTCCTATATAATATATTAAATTTTCTTAAAAGATAAAGTGAATTAGAACCAAAGCACATGCAAAGTTATTTAAGGGCTAACTACAAACCTTCAGCTAAGCATTCCTTATCACAAGAAGACATTATTGCATTACTACTTGTAATCTCCTGTGTGCCTGATTGCTCTAGCACTGTTTAATACACTGCTGCCAATGATTATTGACAAGGAAATGATCACAGTGTCATCCTTTACTTTTGAATAAATAAATACATAATGATAAACAGCTAACATTTACCTTCTTTTCACATAGCAAACACTCTCAAAGTGACTGCTATTATACTTGCAAGATACTGTTCTGAGTCATCCATTAATTTATAAGAATGATTTACATATACTTTCTTATTGAAATCCTTCAATAACTCTCTATGGAAGGGTTTTTTTAGTACCATTTTATAGATGAGTAAACTAAGACATCAGAGAAGGCAATGGCAAGCCACTCCAGTACTCTTGCCTAGAAAATCCCTGGTAGGCTTCAGTCCATGGGGTCGCTACAAGTCAGACATGACTGAGTGACTTCACTTTCACTTTTACACACTGGAGAAGGAAATGGCAACCCACTCCAATGTTCTTGCCTAGAGAATCCCAGGGACGGGGTAGCCTGGTGGGACGCCGTCTATGGGGTCGCACAGAGTCGGACACGACTGAAGTGACTTAGCAGCAGCAGCAGCAAACTAAGACATAGAGAGGTTAAGTAACTTGACCAAGGTAATATTAAAGGTTCTCTAGGGAAACAGAACCAATAGGAAACATAAATATATGGAGATTTATTATGAGGAATTGGCTCACACGATTATAGAAGCTGGGAAGTCTCACATCTGTTGTCTTCAAGCTGGAGACCTAGGAAAGGTGGTATGTAACTCAGTCCAAGTCCAAAGGCCTGAGAACCAGGGGAGCCGATGGTACAAATCCCTGGCCAAGGGCAAAAGAAGATGAGATGAGATGTTCCAAGTCATGCAGTGAAGCAGAAAAATAAGGGGTAATTTTTCTTCTTTCTTTACTTTTTGTTCTATTCAGGCCCTCAACAGATTGGATGATGCCCACCCACATTGGAGAGGGCAATTTACTGAGTCCACTGAATCACCTGCTAATCTTATTCAAAAATACTTTCACAGGCACACCCAGAAATAATGTTTAACTTGAGTACTCCTTGGCCCATCAAGTTGATACATAAAATCAATCATCACAGCCAAAGTCCCCTAAGCAACTGACTCTACAGAGACTGAGCTGTTAACCATCATGTTCAATTGTCATTGTCATATGCAACATATAGTTTGATGTAGAGTTAATGCTGCAGTCTACTAAGCTACAAGATTTAGAAAATGTTGAATATGCAAGTTTAGAAACACTTATAATTCATGAACTATGTAATATTTTCAGAAATATAATTCTCAATTTGATATCACTAAATATTATTGCAAAGTTATTAAATATTTTATTAAATATTCCACTAACTGAACAACTCAAAAGGTCTTTAAAACTGTAAGAGGATTACAATTCACTAAGTGTTTAAGAATATTTGAGTAACATTTTAATGGAAAAACAACCTGCATAATTAGATTAAAATACTAGCAGAAAGACTATATTTTATAACTTTTTTTGGATAGATTTCTAAGTGGGACACTGTTGAGCCATATGACTGTAGAGTTTGATGTCTATCCCCACATTGCCTTCTTGTAGTTGTCCCTTTCCTCAGGACCATAGGACTCTGAGGAATAAACAGTTTGGAAACCAAATCTTAGATTAAACTAATAATTTTAGAATTTATAAATATTACCTCAAACATGATCAACTGCAAGTCTATTTTATAGAAAAAGCAATAGCAATTATATAGCCATATAAAATGTATACAAAAATATTTGCCTTAAAGTTGCAAATATCTTTTTGTCATTTTGAGAAAATGATTTTAAGTTGCCTCTGTCACTAACCAATTTATATTATTTTGGTCAGTTGTCACATACTGTAATGTCTCAGTTTTTACTGAGGTGGTTTCATTACATCTTCTCCTTTGCCATATTTTTCTCTTCTTTTTAAACATTGGTGAAATAATTTGAATAGTGTACCCAAATAACTTCTCCTGAACACAATTGACTGACTAGGACAAAAAAGATACCTTTAAGTATTGAATTAAATTCATCTTCCCTTGCCTAGCAGTCTGGTTGGGCCAGGGCACCTTTGGCCCCAAAGCCACTCCTCAGAGTATATGCTCTGAACCAGGAAATGGATCTGTTAAGCCAATGCCTTATGATCTGTTTTTAGCAAGTTTTACATTAGGATAGAAATTTTAGGTTTTACAATTACTTCAGGGAGTTAGATATAGATAAGTTAGCATGGAGTGGACCTACATGTAATGAAGATATGGGGGAACAGAGAGGAATTCCTCAGTTGTGTCATAAGTAGTGAATATGGACAGATAACATGTCTTTTTTTTTTTTTTGTCTTTTTTTAAAATTTTAATTGGAGGCTAATTACTTTACAATATTGTATTGATTTTGCCATACATTGACATGAATCTGCCCCAGGTGTACATGTGTTCCCCATCTTTAACCCCCCTCCCACCTCCCTCCCTATAACATCCCTCTGGGTCATCCCAGTGCACCAGCCCCAAGCATCCTGTATCATGCATTGAACCTGGACTGGCGATTCGTTTCACATATGATAATATACATGTTTCAATGTCATTCTCCCAAATCATCCCGCCCTCACCCTCTCCCACAGAGTCCTAAAGACTGTTCTATACATCTGTGTCTCTTTTGCTGTCTCATACACAGGGTTATTGTTACCATCTTTCTAAATTCCATATATATGCGTTAGTATACTGTATTGGTATTTTTCTTTCTGGCTTACTTCACTCTGTATAATAGGCTCCAGTTTCATCCACCTCCTTAGAACTGATTCAAATGTATTCTTTTTAATGGCTGAGTAATATGAGAATGAGATGGCTGGATGGCATCACCGGCTCTGTGGACATGAGTTTGAGTGAACTCCGGAAGTTGGTGATGGACAGGGAGGCCTGGCGTGCTGGGATTCATGGGGTCGCGGAAAGTCGGACACGACTGAGCGACTGAACTGAACTGAACTGAACTGAATATTCCATTGTGTATATGTACCACACCTTTTTATCCATTCGTCTGCTGATGGACATCTAGGTTGCTTCCATGTCCTGGCTATTATAAACAGTGCTGCAATGAACATTGGAGTACATGTGTCTCTTTCAATTCTGGTTTCCTCGGTGTGTATGCCCAGGAGTGCAATTGCTGGGTCATATGGCAGTTCTATTTCCAGTTTTTTAAGGAATCTCCACACTGTTCTCCATAGTGGCTGTACTAGTTTGCATTCCCACCAACAGTGTAAGAGGGTTCCCTTTTCTCCACACCCTCTCCAGCATTTATTGTTTATGGACTTTTGGATAGCAGCAATTCTGACTGGCATGAAATGGTATCTCATTGTGGTTTTGATTTGCATTTCTCTGATAATGAGTGATGCGGAGCATCTTTTCATGTGTTCGTTAGCCATTTGTATGTCTTCTCTGGAGAACTGTCTATTTAGTTCTTTGGCCCATTTTTTGATTGGGTTTTTTACTTTGCTGGAGTTGAGCTGCAAGAGTTGCTTGTATATTTTTGAGATTAATTCTTTGTCAGTTGCTCCATTTGCTATTATTTTCTCCCATTCTGAAAGCTGTCTTTTTACCTTGCTTATAGTTTCCTTTGCTGTGCAGAAGCTTTTAATTTTAATTAGGTTCCATTTGTCTATTTTTGCTTTTATTTCCAATATTCTGGGAGGTGGGTCATGGAGGATCCTGCTGTGATTTATGTCAAGAGTGTTTTGCCTAAGTTCTCCTCTAGGAGTTTTATAGTTTCTGGTCTTAGTTTAGATTTTTAATCCATTTTGAGTTTATTTTTGTGTATGGTATTAGAAAGTGTTCTAGTTTCATTCTTTTACAAGTGGTTGACCAGTTTTCCCAGCACCACTTGTTAAAGAGATTGTCTTTTCTCCATTGAATATTCTTGCCTCCTTTGTCAAAGATAAGTTGTCCATAGGTGCATGGATTTATCTCTGGGCTTTCTATTTTGTTCCATTGATCTATATTTCTGACTTTGTGCCATTACCATACTGTCTTGATGACTGTGGCTTTGTAGTAGAGCCTGAAGTTCAGCAGGTTGATTCCTCCAGTTCCATTTTTCTTTCTCCAGATTGCTTTGGCTTTTCAAGGTTTTTTGTATTTCCATACAAATTGTGAAATTATTTTTTCTAGCTCTGTGAAAAATGCCATTGGTAGCTTGATAGGGATTGCATTGAATCTATAGATTACTTTGGGTAGTATACTCATTTTCACTGTATTAATTCTTCTGATCCATGAACACAGTATATTTCTCCATCTATTAGTGTCCTGTTTGATTTCTTTCACCAGTGTTTTACAGTTTTCTATATATAGGTCTTTTGTTTCTTTAGGTAGATATATTCCGAAGTATTTTATTCTTTTCGTTGCAAAGGTGAATGAAATTGTTTCCTTAATTTCTCTTTCTATTTCCTCATTATTAGTGTATAGGGATGCAAGGGATTTCTGTGTGTTGATTTTATATCCTGCAACTTTACTATATTAATTGATTAGCTCTAGTAATTTTCTGGTGGAGTCTTTAGGGTTTTCTATATAGAGGATCACATCATCTGCAAACAGTGAGAATTTTGCTTCTTCTTTTCCAATTTCTTTTTGAGGTAGGGAATGGAACTGAAAGGAATAGCACCATACATGCTAGTTATACAATTAAAATATTAAGGTCATGCCGATTATAATACATCTATTAGGCTGTACTCTGTGGACATGAGTTTGAGTGAACTCTGGGAGTTGGTGATGGACAGGGAGGCCTGGCGTGCTGTGATTCATGGGGTTATGGAGAGTTGGACATGACTGAGCAACTGAACTGAACTGAACTGAACTGAATTAAGCTGTACTAAGTACCCTTTTTTCTAGTAGACGCTATAAGATATCAAGTGCATACAATTTTGTTTGTGAAATGGTTTCCTTGGATACATGCAGTCCTGATTTGAATTTAAATTCATGAACATCATCTAACCATATTTCCTTAACAAATTCACTTTCCCAATCTCTATCCAGTTATTAGGTTCTTTGTAATCAGTCCTTATGGAAACTGTAGCCCAAATTTCTGGATGGCAACCTAATTATAGGAAACAGCCTAGCCTGGGAGTCAGACAATGTGGTCTTAACTCGGTTTCCTCATTTCTTAGCTCTGTGACCTCAAGTAAATATAATAACCCTCATCTCAGGGAAAAAAAATACAGCTAATAATAGGTACTCCACCTAGTTGTTATTAAAAGTAATATGAATGCACACATGCTGCTGCTGCTGCTGCGTCACTTCAGTCGTGTCCGACTCTGTGTGACCCCATAGACAGAAGCCCACCAGGGTCCCCCGTCCCCGGGATTCTCCAGGCAAGAACACTGGAGTGGGTTGCCATTTCCTTCTCCAATGTGTGAAAGTGAAAAGAGAAAGTGAAGTCGCTCAGTCGTGTCCGACCCCTAGCGACCCCACGGACTGCAGCCAACAAGGCTCCTCCATCCATGGGATTTTCTAGGCATATGTGTGAATGCACACATAGGGAGCTCAAAAAGTGTCAGAGAAAAAAAAATTACCCAGTACAGGACACAGTATTCAAGAATTCTACTAACTTGGTAAATATTAGTAAAGCCTACCTAAATATTTCAACATGGAATTTAGAGTATACTGATGGAGATTTTATATGTTTTGAAATTTACATTTTCTTGGAGCAGTTGCCCCAGAAATAGAACATATGAGAAAAATCCAGAGGAAGATGCAGGGCGGTCAGAGAGTAGTCGGCTTTCCATTTTAGGATCAGCAAGAAGTGGGCATTAATAGTCTCTTGCACACTGTGTTTATGCTGAAGAAATACTTAGCATAAAAATTGTCTGGATTAAGGCAGATATAGGTCTTCCCTTAGGCTGCACTTGGCAGAACTGTTTGAGTGGACTTGGAGGCCCCAAATTCTAAGGCGATTAAGCCAGTGGAAATAGGCCTGATAGAACTGGTTATCTCTTTGTCCACAGAATGACAAGCCTTATTCACAGTAAATCAGTTTCTGATGATGTTTCTTTTTTCCAGCTTTACTTTAAATTGATTCAAGTAACAAAGTGATAATCATGGGCATGAGCTGAGAGATCTTCATATCCAGGAAGAAAAATGTAAGAACAGCCACAGGTGATGTTCAGCTTGGGGATTTAGGGAAAATCTGTGACACATTACTTCTGAGGATGACTTGCAACCCAACGCAGCCAGCATCTGTGTGATCACATTTGAATGCAAACACCTGTAACATTTATAAAGAGTCTTTACACCAGTTTCTTCTGGTACAGAAACTGTTTGAAATCAAGAGAATTCATATGTTCCTCCCTTTTCCTAAATCTTCTTTAAGGGGATGGGGGGGGAAGGGAATTGTTGACTCTTTACCATCTGCCTTTTTTTCTGCTCAAAGGCCTGACCTCTTCTCTTCTTCCTAATAAACAAAGGAGGATTGTATTGACCAATTCATTTTCAAAGAGAGTTAAAAGGCTTTAAGCAATAATTCTCTCATAGTGTATAATATGGGGCTTCCCCAGTGGCTTAGTAGTAAAGAGTCAGCCTGCAATGCAGGAGCCGGGGGTTTGATTCCTGGGTTGGGAAGGTCCCCTGCAGGAGGGAATGGCAACCCACTCTAGTATTCTTGCCTGGAGAATCCCATGGACAGAGGAACCTGGAAGGCTACATTACACAAGGTCTCAAAGAGTCAGACATGACTGAAGCTACTGGACACAGGACAGTGTATAATTTGAGTCTCTCACCCACCCTTTTGCCTGAGAGGAACCTGAAAGCAATATTCACATAAAACATATTCACTCAGGAAATAGACAGTAGGATTGCTTTATTTACTGATCTTTACCAGGTTAGTAGGGTTCTTGAAGACTATGTCTCATACTGGTTGCTTTTTTATCACTTTCCTTCTTCCCCATTTCCCTTTTTTGTTTCAATATTTTAAATTTTATAATGCTTAAGGTCTGTTTACTTTTATATATGTTGTCTTAAAGTCTTTGGAGGAAAACTAATCCAAAAATTAAAATGCTTACAGAAGTAGTCACAGAGTCTAAGAAATAACTTGCTCAAATATTATTGTTTCTTTTGACTGATGTCTTCCTTTAAATGATGACATTTTGACAGTCAAGGTCTTTTCTTGTAAGTACCTAAGAGAAAAGTCCATATTGTTAAATTTTATTTCTTTTTGATGTAAATGTATTGCATGAGAAAAACGATAGCTTTTCTTTTTCATTACTTTTCTAGTTTAATATATACCATTTACCTCAAGGAGCCTGTGTGATGAAAAATAATCACTTATTAAAGACTCACTTCAAATTCTAATTCCTGTATGTTTCAACAACAATACATCGTATTCTTGAATTTTCTCATTTATTACTTAGTATGAAATCTTAATCAAGGAAACAATTGTACAAAGAACTTGTATCATTAGCTCATTTTAAAATGCAATTTTATTTTGAAAGCTTTTGATAATTAATTGAGCAAGCTCCCGGAGTTGTTGATGGACAAAGAAGCCTGGCATGCTGCAGTCTGTGGGGTTGCAAAGAGCTGGACACAATTGAGCAACTGAACTGAACTGAATTGATAATTAAAACAGCAAATGGCCTCATCTGCTTAGCTAACTGTATCTCATTTTTCTAAATTTTATTCTTCTATATTTTTATTATACCAAAGCAAACTCCCAAAAGCCAACAAACTTCATATTATGATCCTTACCTATAAAGAGAGAAACTATGTTAGTACAAGCAGGAACATATGTGAAGAGTGGCCACTGTATTACTGAAAGAACCAGTCACTTATCACTGACTTCCTTCTATTTACAATTTACCTCCTTCAAAAAGTGATGATTTATTTACTTCTAGAAATAGAAAAGGAGAAATACCCAAAGGCAGTACTAGAGTAAATCATCTTTATTGACTTCATTTCTAATGACAAATAAATTGTATTTAAAAGTGAATTTTTTTCAGCATGGCATAAAGTAGAAAGTCTGGCAGTGTTGGAATAAATTCATCTTAAATAGAATTAAAAAGAAAGTGTAAATAGAAAGATATTGTTCAGGTTAACACCCAGAGCTGAGGTTAGGTGGTGATGTAGGAGAGCAAGTTAGCATCAAGAGAAACACTCCAGGTGCTATCTGTGGCTCTGGTTCTATTTAATAGATGAGTGCACATTTGTAAAATTATTTAATTCCTCTGAGCCTCTAGCTTTGTAACTCTTTTTCATAGTCGTTTTGGAATAAATACTTATTTTTTAAAAAATAAAAATAAAAGCCTTGAAAAGAATAACAAAAATTAAATTATACATAGAAATGACTAATATATTTATATCATGATAATGTTCTCTTTTTCTTTGTACTTTTATAAGTAAAATTGAAATTTTAATAGTGCGGTTAAGTTAGAAATTGCAATTTTCTAACAGTTGACTAGCTTATATCAAAATGTTGCTTCATCAACTGTCTTTCTGGAATTTTCCTTTACAAAATTGAATTCCATTACAGCTCTCTAATATTGCTACTCTATTATCATAGTCTTCATTAATGCGTAATTACCCTTACTCCTTCTCCATATTTCTTTTGCTGAAGACTAATGTAAAATTGCAGTTCATTAATTATGCCATTATAAAAATCCTTGTTAATTTGATACTTCCTGCATGTATCTATGACCTCCCCTTTCTTGATTCTCTTCCCTGATCTAGCTATGTTTATTTCTATTGCCTTAATCTTTTTATAATTTTTCATGCAACTGAAGTCAATTTATATTTAAAAGACCAGGGCGTAGCTGTTCCTGAGTAGGTCACAAAAAGCTTGTATGCTGTACGTGTTTAGATAAGAAATAATCATATTGAATAGCTTTCATAACATTCTAAAGGAGATTTAAGGACTGAGGGGGAGTCAAACAATAGATTTCAGGATATAACATATACCTAAAATTCAGATTGAAACTGAAGTAACATATTGACAAAATAGTAGAGAAGAAAATCACCAAGAGAGGGAAAAAAACCAACTATCAATAAACTGCCTATTCAGAGTCGCAAAGATCCTTTAGGTAGAATACTGGCCAGATAGTTACCTTTCAGCCTTGCTATGTTATTGCTGTTGTTCTTATTGCTGTTTTTCCCATAGTCGTTGTATTTGGCTCTACTTTTATGAGTGTACCAAAAATAAAGCGAAAGCCCTGCCTAGAGAATTAATGAATTAAGGAATGATCAGACATATTATGGTCTTTCTGAAACACTTTAAGTTATCTTATAGATAGTAACTGTTCTGTTTTGGGAAAAGAAATGTATTATGAAGACTTTTGGCTGATTATTTGTTTTCACCATACTTTGCCAGTGTGCTATTTTGACTTTTGGCAAGTCCCAGGAGATGGAAAACGATGATTTGACACTTCTTCTCCCTGACACTTTTGTGAGTTTCTTGGCAAACTTCCTCTCCCAAGCCTTCTGCCCTTCCTACCAACCCCTTGCTAATGACCCTACCAGATATCTCTAGGTGTGGGGTCTACTTTGAAGGTTTTCAGATAAATATTTGCTTGCTTTCCATACCCACTTACTTTTTCCCTGCTTCACTTCACAGATAAAATAGTTTGTTTTTTCCCTCTGAAAATAAAAGTCCAATGTGTCTGCTACTATAAATTCTGTTATGATCCATCTAAATGACTTATGGCAAGTAGTTCTTAAATGTAAGCCTGAAGCAAATCTTCTCATTGAGTAGCCATCTTATGATTTGTTTATGTTTACATCTTCATCTAGGAAGTATCTTCCAGGATCTCAAAAATCCTTGTAAATGGCTGTCATCCATAGATGCATTTTCTACTACATTTTACTGTCAAAACTAGGCTTTTGTTAGCCTTTTCTGACCAGCCTTTAGTGAATGAAATCACAGTTTATAACATTTATGCTTTGAATTAGCTTCTGAAGACTATGGAAGTAGGGAAGAGAAAGTATTTTATTTTTATTATTATTGTAAATAATAACCAATATTTGCATAACACTGTATAGTTTTAAATGTGCTAGCACATGAATTACCACATTAAATGAGACAAATGAGGAAATTCACAGTTAATAATTTCAGCTCCTGAATGAGATAGTTTCATTTTTCTTTCTCATTACCAGTCTTGAGGAGCATGTCTATTAAGTTCATGTTTATTATCTGTGAGGATTCCAAATGCAGCTGAAATGGAGTATTGAAGTAAGGAAGAGTGACAGTACTGTCAGGCTGTGTGATTAGGAAACAGAAAATGATTTTGGCAATAATGTAAGTCATGAGAAATTACAAGACAGCAATAGATACAGTGAAGCAAGAAGCTAGAAAAAAGAAAAAACTAAACTTTACAAAGCAGGTAAAAAGCATTAGAGTATTAGAATAATAAATTAAGATTTTAATATCCTTTTAGAATTCACTTGGTATAAAAACATATATTCAAAACACATGCATATAGTCATCAAGATTTAATTGGAGCTGCTAATGGAAAGATACATGATGGAAGAAATCAGTCAACCAATATCAGCTAAAATTAATTTGATGCCTTGGCAATACAAAGTTTATAGTTATATATCTTCCCCCTAATTCTCTAATTTGAAATATTTATTCCCTGGTGACTCAGCTGGTAAGGAATCTGCCTGCAATGCAGGATACCTGGGTTTGATCCCTGGGTTGAGAAGATTCCCTGGAGAAGGGAATGGCTACCCACTCCAGTATTCTGGCCTGGAGAATTCCATGGACTCTACAATCCATGGGGTTGCAAAGAGTCGGACACAACTGAGCAACTTTCACTTTCACTTTCATCTCACCAAGCAATTAAGAATATTTATTTTATTCCAACACCAATAACTGAAAGATAAATCTTTATGTAACTGGGAAATACGACATGTTCCTTGAATCTTTCTACACCATCCACAGCCCTCCAACCCTCCAACTTCCCAACCTCAATTATCAAAGAATAAAAAATGGAGATCTTGGAATTCTTTAGATACACTCTTAAAATATTCAGAGTCTGCTGAAGTTAAGAGTAGGAACCAAAGTGAACGGGAAAAGCAAGAAAAGTAAGGATTTATGGTTAGTGTTTGGTTTAGGGGGAGAGAGCTATGAGTGAGGCAGAGAAGAAAGGGAAGGAAGGGAAGGAACACTGAAGAAAAAAGGAGGGAAAAAAACAGAAGAATGATCTAGAAAGAGTGAAAGACGGCAAGAGAACCAGAGCAACAGCAGAACAACGGCAAAAGAGTCAACAAGAAAGTCAAACAGAATGGTGGGAGGCTAAGGCATGAGTTTTGGAAATACCTATAGAGATTTTAAGAAATTATATTTAATATTCAATTTAATTTGTACTGCAATAATGTAATACAAAATTTTCAAGCTCCACATCTTTTGTGATCTTTTATGCACAGAATGGCTTTCTGTGAGCTAACTGTGGTATACCTATGTGCAATGTGTTTGAGTGTGTAATGTGGAAACAAAGGAATAGCTAGACATGGATAGATGTGTATATTTTAAATTATGAATTTAGAATATTAGTAAAATATGAGGAACATCAAATGAAAAATTGAAAAAGTAACTAAGTTAAATATTAAATAAACATATAACATAATGCTTCCCTGGTGCTGGCTCCCTATGGGAAAGCCAGCATTAAATTTTGGGTTTTGATTAAAAAAGGAAAACCAGACACCACCATGGCATAACCCTGGCCATTAAATACTAGATAGATTGACTGGTAAATCAGTTTTACAATATTTAGAACGTTCAATAATGTCACCAGAATGTCTCTGCCTCCCCTGAGGCCAGGGGTTGTGGCTGTGGATGTGTGTCTGTTTGAAGCTGAGGCAAGTGGGGCTGGATAAGCTCTCATAGTTACCTTTGCACCGAAATGTCACTATCAATGTTTAGTTCAGTGTCTTTTATTAACCCAGACATGCAACTCTTCTTCCATATGGGACACTGGTAAAAAGTGGTAAATTCTACCCGGTAGTCTTTAATTCTATAGAACTGCATTTTGAATGAAAATTTTGAGAAAAGCCAAATGGATCATAAAATGACAGAATATGTTCCACTTTGACAGCTTAAAGTAGAGAGAGAATAAAGAGAAGTTACCAGGATAAAAACTAATTTGTTTATCTGTAATTTGAATGCCATCAATAGTCAGATTTCTTTTATTTTTGCCTTCTTGAACTGCCAGTAGTTTTCCATCCAGCAAAAGTATTATGTACCTATTATAACTTTTTTGTTTCATTTATTCATCTGGGAAGAATTACTTCTGAATTACTTTTATTCTAAGTTTTAAAGCAAGCAAACAAAAAACCATTTTATTCTGATTCTTATTTACTTTTAATTGTATTCTGTATTGAATAGAGATTTTATCTGTATTTTATGATAGAGAGAAGACCCCCTTGCTAGCTAGTTTGAATATAAAAGGATTTATTCCTGACTATGATACAGCTTATGAAATTTGGGGGAATGTTAAAGAAATTGAGTTAAGGTTAAACTTTGAGGTTTGAGTCCTAAAGTCATATAGCTTCCAGGAAAGTATCCTAAAGCTATACAGTAGAACTGGATAGTTCAGGAGTCTACTGGCTTGAAAATGGTGGGAATCTGTGGAGTTAGGAGGTTGACTAGTAAAGCTGGAAGCTATTGTTGCAGTTTCTGATTTCAAAATATATCACTATTACTATAATGTTTATGACTAAAATAGATGCTTCCTGCTTAGTTCCTCTTCATAGATGTCTTTTTTTGATTCCAGGTCAAGAGGATCCAATGATTGGTGGAATTTAAATCACACAGGGAAACTTCAGGAACTCTGGTAAGAGGTGGCCTGTGATTTCTGGCCTCTGAATCCTTAAAAGTGAAAGGAATGTGTTTTTGTGTGAGCCAATTCACGGTACCAGCCACATATTTTTCTTGGTTGTGGCCTCAGGGAGTTAACATAGTAATATATTCTATTAATTAAAATATCTAGAATAACCAGTACTTATGAATAAAACAGAATAAAATTTGAAAATCCTTACTAGTATTAGGGAAGAATAGCACGTAAACTTTAATAACATAGATTTATAGTTCTTAGTTAGTGCTGTACATCCTCTACAGGGACATTTGAAAATGTGTGGAAACTGTTGGTTATCACAACAACCAGGGAATGCTATGGACAATAGATGGACAAGAACCAGAAGCAGTACACTGGAATTTCAATAAAATTTGACAGTGGAGGATTATCCTAACTTACATACCAGTAGCCTCTCTCTTCAGAAACATTGGCAGAAGTGATCTTCAAATTTCAGTAACCCATTTTTTGGCTGCGCAGGTTTTTGTTGCTGTGCACAGGCTTTCCCTGGTTGCGGCAAGCAGGGATTACACTCTAGCTGTGGTTTTCTCTAGATGTGAGTTTCTCGTGGTGGCTTCTCTTGCTGTGAAGCAACAACTCTAGGCATACAAGCTTCAGTAGTTGTAATCCATGGGCTCAGTAATTGCGGTTCCAGGGCTCTAGAGCACAGGCTGAATAGTTGTGTCACTGGGGATTTGTTGCTCAAAAGCATGTGGGATCTTCCCCGACCAGGGACAGAACCAGTGTCTTCTGCATTGGCAGATGGGTTTCTTAACCTACTTTAACCTACCAAGTCCCTGGTCCCTACTTTAACCAGGGACCTCAATAATCTATTTTGTCATCCGAAAAATTTGCTGATTCGACTTTTTCTACTCTCCTATGGAAGAGAATAAGACATTCATACCTAGATAAGATGAATATTTCCTATGTATATAAATAGGTTAAAAAGGGATCATGAATAAAATAAATTAATATCTTATGAACAGAAAAAATCACTTGACTTTAGTAAATGGTGGTCCTCAAAGGATATTCATCTAACTTGCAGCACAACATCACCTGGGCACTTATTTTAGAAATAAACATCTCTGGTTCCAGACCTACTGAATCAGACACACTGGGATTGGGGCCCAGCAATTTGTATATTAACAAGTCCTCTAGGGGTTTTTTGTATACTTAAAACTTTGACAACTGCTGGAATTAAAGCATCAAGGAGTGAATGCTATAAAAATTTGATTTATTTAGAGAATCTGAATTTCATCTGCTATGAGTATGTTTAAAGGAAAGAAACATTTTATATTAAATTGGCCTGCATTGGGGAAATCTTTAATTGCTCTAATAGCAATTCCTCCTAGGCATGGTATTCAAGAACATATGGAGGAGAATAGATATGATCCACACAAGAGACCTACACCAGAGAAACTTACGAATGTAGAGGTGTAGTTTTCTATGGATGCTGTTAAAAAAATAACCACAAGCTTAGGGTCACAGCTTAATTATTTCACAACTTCTATAGATCAAAGTTCTCACATGGCTCTTAGGCTAAAATCAAGAAGTTGACAAGAGTAGCATTTCTTATTGCACACTCTGCAGAGGAATCCACTTCCAGGTTCATTCATGTTGTTGGCCAAACTCAGTTCCTGGAGGTTGCTCCTAGAAGCCCCTATCCAGTTCATGCAAACAGCCACCTACATAAAATCCTTCTCTGATTTTACCTGTTGCTTTTCCTATTCTGCCTTCCTCGTTTCACTGTATCTGTCTACTCCAGCCAGAGAATGTTGCTGCTTTCAAGGGATCATGTGGCTAGACTGGGCCCACCTGGATAATCTAAATTACTCTCCTTATTTTAAGGTCCATAGCCTCAATGACATCTGCAAACTTCTCCTTTTCTATGTAACATCATATAGTCACAGGTTCCAGGCATTAGAAGTGAAGTCAAGTCGCTCAGTCATGTCCGACTCTTTGTGACCCCGTGGACTGTAGCCCACTATGCTCCTCCGCCATGGGATTCTCCAGGCAAGAATACTGGTGTGGGTTGCCATTTCCTTCTCCAAGAACAGGGGCAAATTTGGAGAATCATGATTCAGCCTGCCGTGTAGGGGAATTAATTTGTTCACGCCTCTAGCTACAGTATTAACTATTCCAGGCTCTGGAGTGTAAAAAAGAATGAATGCTATATTCTCTATTTCAAGAATTTTACAGTCTAGACTGTGTCAAATCAGATGAGGGAAACAGAGAGCTCTTATTTATGAGACAATTCACCTGAAATAGTGATTGCAAAATATGCCATAATATACTATAATACTGATTTCAGCCATGAAATTAAAAGACACTTATTCCTTGGAAGGAAAGTTATGACCAACCTAGATAGTATATTAAAAAGCAGAGACATTACTTTGCCAACAAAGGTCCATCTAGTCAAGGCTATGGTTTTTCCAGTGGTCATGTATGGATGTGAGAGTTGGACTGTGAAGAAAGCTGATCACCGAAGAATTGATGCTTTTGAACTGTGGTGCTGGAGAAGACTCTTGAGAGTCCCTTGGACTGCAAGGAGATCCAACCAGTCCATTCTAAAGGAGATCAGTCCTGGGTGTTCATTGGAGGGACTGATGCTGAAGCTGAAACTCCAATACTTTGACCACCTCATGCGAAGAGTTGATTCACTGCAAAAGACTCTGATGCTGGGAAGGATTGGGGGCAGGAGGAGAAGGGGACGACAGAGAATAAGATGGCTGGATGGCATCACCGACTCGATGGACATGAGTTTGAGTGAACTCCGGGAGTTGGTGATGGACAGGGAGGCCTGGCATGCTGTGATTCATGGGGTCGCAAAGAGTCGGACATGACTGAGCAACAGAACTGAACTGATTGAACTGATACTATAATAATTAATAATAACAAAAGTCTTAGGCAGCAGAATTTCAGTGGCAGGTATTTCCATTTAGAAAGTCTATCCATTTGTCAAGGTCCCAGGTAGGGGACTTGGTAACACCTCACTCTCCAGATCTGATGAGAAACAGGAAACAGGAGGTCTCAATCATTAGATCTAAACAGACTTTCAGTCCCTCAAAGTGAGGGAGGCATCATGAGTGAAATTAATGAAAACTTAGAAATAGATACCAAGGTAGAAATGCAGTGGTGGAACTCAACCTTATGATAGTAAAAAGGAAGAGGACACTAGGATTTGGGAGAACTATGCACGTACATAAGAGTTTTCCTTGGTGGTTCTGGGTATTGTGTCTGATTGGTACTAAGGGAATTAAGGAAGCAGTTCAGAACAGTGGTCATTACTAGGGTATGCTTAGGACCAACAGAACTTGTATGCAAACAACTGCCTCAGAGTTCTGAAGCAGAGAGGGACTGATCCTGGAGATTCTGTCAGGAGGCCTTGAACTCAAAGAACTTCACCATCCTTAACTACTTTCTATGTGCGTTTGGCAATCCTTTGTCAAACTGGAAACTTTACTTTGTATTTTAGATAAAAGTTGTAAAGATGGGTAAAACAATAGTCCAAGTGGTAATGGCAGCTGAGAATTTGAGGTGTGGAACAGCTTTGGAAGCAGAACAATCTTTGGAAGCAGATTCATGTCTCATGGGTCAACAGCCCTTTGCTGAATTCAGCTTTTTAAGATGATTGTGGACTTGAATAGTTTACATTAGCTTCTCTTCCATCTTTCTTTCCTTCCTTTCTTTCCATTTTAGTATGGATTGTATTAGTATCTTTTACAATAATCCATTAGAAAATTATGAGAGTGGGACTCTTTAAATGTTTTAAGTTTTTAGTGACTAGAACAGGGGGTGATATTAGTATACGCCAAGCCCAGATACCTTACTTTCTGCTCTACTCAGCACATTTTGCTTCCTAAATAGAGCACATTTCTCCCCCAGAAATGGGGCATTTTGTATGAAAACAAAGAAAAATTAAATGATTTCCAAAAGTATATTTTTCAGTGAGAACATAACAGCTAGAATATCACTATATAATTCCTAGTCTCCTGGTGTTTCTCATTAAAGTGAAAAGCAAAGGAACGAGATTAAAGATTTCTCCTATGTATATAGGCAAATCTTTCCTACTGATGTAAAGGGAGAGAAAAAAGAGAGCCAAAGCAGGTCTTTTGGGAGAGCATGTGATTCAGGAAACACTTAGCACCCTGGAAGCTTCTGAGAAGTAAAGATAAAACAAAGAAGTTGATAGGGGAGAGCAAACCGTTGTGAGTGTGGAAAGGAATTGCCCTTGAGATTTTTAAGTCACATTTCTAAGTTGTGAGACTTTTTTTTTTAATTGAATGAGCTTGACTTTTAAACAGCCATTGGCATGTATGTATGTTGACTATTGCGATTTCAATTTTGTATTAGAAATCCCACCAGAGACACAGTCTGTTGCTTTTAACAATCTAACCTGACTCAGGTAACAGAAAGTCAATCCTCAACAGGACATTATTCAATCCTGGAGCTAAGGGTCTGGTGTCAGTGGACCTTTGGGGATCAGATCTCACTTCTCATTGTGTCCTGGTTGCCGCACATTAAGAAAGATTAGTGATAGCTGGCAGTTTATGTGCTACATTCAATTGTATGCGTTCACATTACAGTTTTATTGCCAATTGGATTCTAAATCTTTATAATATTATTTGTGGGGCACAAGACCATGGATAATAAGGACAGAGGTTTGTGTTGGAGCTTTGGCTCACTCCAGAGGTGATCTTCCATAAATTAGTTAGCTTTCCCTTCATTCAGCATGAACTGCAATCTGTTGACTTGTGTCAAAGCTAAATGCAGGTGGTTTCCACATGAGACATAGGATCCATATAATTTGTTGTTTTCCTGTGAATCTTATGTGAATTAACTTTTGCCTCATCAACCACAGAGAAGAGAAATTTCTTTAAAAACTTGTTATAAAGCATTTATGTTAAAAAGCATATATTGTTATGGAAATATTAACTAATGATAATTAACTATTGGAATAGAGATTAATTGAGGGACTAAAGATAGATCAGTCCAGGCAAAACTGAGCAAGTTCTTTTAACTGTGCTAATATTATACAGAAAATATAACCAAAGATATGTTTTATTCAATAGCCTCACTGACATAATTCTCTTGAGTCTTCTCATTTGAAATTGCCTCTGCTAATTGCTTCAGCTTTTTCCAACAAATATATTACACAGCCAAGAATGCCCATTGTTTGAAACACTGATGCTTGGGGCAGGTGGGCCACAGCTACATGAGACATAAAAATCACAGCTGGATGCTATTCTTTGTCTAATTCTAAATATTTTTTATTAAAATATAGTACTCAATTCTGGAAATATAATCATACTACTTCTTTAGGGAAGTTGTCCAATATTCCTAATTTTTCTACACTTTTAAATGAAACTGAAAAGTTACATTACAGTCTTGCTATTACTAATAATTACTGTGTCTTCTACAATATAATTACAAGAATTCTATCTTTGTTTTAAATTTGCTGAATTTCATTTAGTTGATCTCCAGTCACATAAAGTCTACCATTTTATAAACCAGAATATAGTAATGTTGGAAAGTAAAGCTACAGATTACTACCTATTGTCTCCAATATAGCAAATCCATATGTGAACAGAATTTATTCTGAACCTGAGAAAAATAAACATGGATCGAACATAAGACAAGCACATTTAATAAAAATGCATAACTTTGCTACTTTTTGATTTATAAGAAAATTACAGATTGAAACACTAAATTAAATGAACACTAAATTTCATTAACTAATAATATGATTTATAATAATCTTGCCAAATACATTTGACCAGATGCCTATTCAGAATTCTAATATTTTCTTGGAAATTAAAGCAAAGAATCTGAAGACACAAGTTGATTTTATTTACTTTTCAGACAAAAAAATTATAATTTATGGGAAAATTCTTTCTCTTGGCATTTGCCTATTTTCCTCTTTATTATCAATTGATCTCTTTTCTTCCATGGGTTATTTTTCACTGCTATATTTTCCTTACTTCTTTAACAAGAAAAGACTCTTGGAAAGCATAATTAACATCTTCAAGTGTATATGAAAGTCTTAACTTCCTGCTAGATAATAAAGTCATTCTAGTTCAAAATTCTATTAAAAAATATTATTATATTTATTTCCAGTCACTTTAAAGACTAGGATAAAAAGGTCTTAAGATCTTGTTAAGGAGTGTTGCTGCTAGTAATCCATGGAGTAGATAATTAATTTAGAAATGTTTTAAAAATGTTAAAAACAAATTTAGTTATTTTAAAACACTAATGACTTCTGTTTACATGGTGCAGTTGATACAAGTTTGTGAATTTCCTATTTAGCAAATCTCAGTACCTTTTCTATCAGGCAGGAAACATATATATCTAGCACCACCTGCCATTGCATTCTTATTGATTATGGGTATTAATTGCTTGCAAATAGAATCATCCTTCATTATAAAAGGCAAAGATCCATTTCTCAATCCCTCTTTCTCTTAATGACACATGTTGTTTGCTAAAACAATTTCCTTGGACTATATTACTATTATGGGATGGTTGTTTAGGCCTTTCAAATTTAATGTTGAAGCCGCTGTGGTGGTTTTTGGAGATAAGGTCTTTGGGGAGGTAATTAGGGTTAAATCCGGTCATGATGCTATGGCACCCATGATGGGATTAGGGCCCTTATGAGAAGAGACACTAGAGGGCTTGTTCTCTCTCTCTGTCTCTCTCCGCCACTTGAGAACACAAGGAGACAGCAGTCTGCTAACCAGCAAGAGAGCTCTTACAGAACTTAACCATGCTGACACCCTTATCTTGAACTTCCAGCCTTCAAAACTGTGGGAAATACACGGTTTTTGTTAATTAGACACAAAGTCTAAGGTATTTGGGCTGTTATAGCAGCTCAAAAGGACTAAGACACAGCTCAGGCTAACCCAATCATAGTATTCGTTTTTTATTTCATATAGATTTAATAAGAACATATTCAATCTCAGCAGCTTTCTTGACCATATGTCCCCTGTGAAAGGCATATTTACAACCATAATTCAATGACTCAGTGCCTTTACTCTTCTGTATATTTACTTAGCATTAATGTTTTAGCAGGAGACAGTGGTACCTTGCAAACACTGCAAACATTTTAATACTATAACAACCAACAAGATGCAGACGTGCATATGTATTTTGAAAGGTGGAAAAGGCTAAATTTGTGATAAATTCTAGAGCTGAAAAATTGTTTCTTATTTCTAGACAATCCTCCTGGATCTGTTTCTCTGGTCAAGGGTGGACTCTGACTAATAAATAGAGTTACTATATTTATTAGTTACTATAAAGTTACTATAGCTTGAAGTCTGTGCCCTGTTCGTCTTTTGCCTCAGATTTAACCCAATGTCCTTCTGGTTTTGTGTGGCAGGATTCCAGTTCTATTAACCAAATTCTGTACTAGTTATGTACAAGTTAAGTATCTACAACAGAGAAAACCTAAAATTCAAAGACTTCAATGAAACAGAAGATAACATGCAGGATTTTGAGTAAAGCACCCAGGGCTGGCATGGCTGTTCAACGCTGACATTCTTTACTTATGAAGCCATATGTTTTAAAAGGTAGCTCTTTATTCTTGCACCATATCAGAGTTAAATATTCTATTTGTTCTTACTGTTTGTATGTTTGTTTTTAAAAATTCTAACATATATTTCATATCTTTAACACATTTTCTAAATGTGACCAGTGTTCTATCTTTCATCAAGAATAATGCCTCAGAATGTTTTAACTTCTCTCATTCTAACTATCCCCTTCCCATCTTCCATGCATTATTGTTAAAATTTACATTCTGGTTTGCTTTACAATAAAATAATTCATGTTGTTATCAAAAATAAATAAATAAATAAAATAAAAGATTTTATGTAAAACTGTTTTTAAAAACTGTGCCTGTATCCTTTTCACTGGTATTATAAAACTGTTCATTACATTGCAAGCAAATTGACTATAGGAATCATTACAAAGTGAAATAATAAATAGAAACAATGAAAAGAACGTTTCCTCATAAAGATAATTTATTTGCGTCTAGAAAATTTTTTATACTTTCATGGATTGCTATTCTTGACTTGAGCAGCATTTACCTCCCCATAGCTGAGACAACCTTACAATTTTTTAATCAGAGGAAACTAGCAATTTTACAATTTCAACTAGATTATAATATATAGTCTTATTGTTTTTTGCCACAAAACCCTGACTGCTAAACTATTATATCTGTCATTAGCATGATCAAGTAGTAGGGCAAAACTTAAGAATGTTCTTTTTTATGTGCAACCCTATATGCACCTTTTAGAACAGTCCAATAAGTCTCATGTTATTATCCATGAGAAATTTAACTAGGCTAATTGACTACATGGAATAAATTAGTGTGAACCTCATTTGTTTAATATAGTCATGAAAAATTGAAAATGTCTGTTTTGATTATCTGACATAGAAAGATACAAAAGTCCTACTGGAGAATTTTTAATGGGACATATAACCAGTTGATATTTTAATTAATATTTAGTCTGTATATTATATATATGCACTTATATATATATATACATTAAAATAAAATGTTGGCTAATAGCAAATGCTATGAAAAATAAATATCAGCTTATTAATTAAAATCCAGTTTAAATAATTTAATTCTAAACTATATGTATATTTGAGCTATTGATTTTTATGAAGCCTATGTTTAACATAACAGTTTCTCGATAATCTAACCATAGTTATTATTGTCTTTAATAATTCCATGATATAATAAATACAGAAATAAAATTATCATTATTATTTTGCCCTTAATTGGTAGCAAAATTACAGTAAAAGTTTACTAATTTGCACTAGTGAAAGAGGAATAACAGTAAACTGATGGGATTTTGAATCACAGAAAATATTATAAAGAATTATGGTTTTATTGTGCTCACATAGATATAAAAAGTAGGTTAACAAAATGATATCTAATGTTCAGAGAAGCACTAACTTAACAGATAAAAGGGAATGATTTATACACTTTCTCATTTATCATGACTTATTAATTATTAATAACATCTTTAAATTTTGTTCTGTTAAACAGTTTAGATGTGCTCCTTGCAAACACTATTACCAAAGCTTAACATTTTGTTTAAAGCTAGCTGTATTGCCAGGGGTTAGAAATAAGCTCTGGAAGAATAAAAATAGATTCTTTACATTCCATTGTCAAAATCAGCCCCTTCTGACAGAATAGAAGAGAACATATTATTCCAACTTCCTAGGAATAAAAGAAATTTTCTGGTAACTGAAATCAGGAGTGTACAAGACATATATTTGATACAAGTAAAAGCTATAATTCAGGTAATATGTGCAATTTCTATTCGAGTTCTAGAAAAGTTATTGTGGCTAATTTACATATTGCCTCAAAAATACAAATGACATCTGACTTACCTATGAAAAATATTTTTTCATCTTTCTTTAGAAATTTAAGATTGACACAAGGAGGCCTTTTAGCACTGCCTAATACATATTTTCTCCCTAAGACCTAGGTGAGAAATGAATTCACTCAATTACTATTTTGAGAATAATTACATATACACTTACTGAGTGTCAAGAACTTAGCCAGGTGCTGAGTATACAATTCAAAAGAGACAGTCTTCATCCTCATGGTCCACAGAGTTAAGTGGAAGAGCTGGCTACTAAACAATTTGTAACACAAATAAATAATTACAATTGTTATAATGTTATAAAGGAAAAAATGAAGGATCTTAAAATTGAAATGGTTCAGCTGGGTCCCAAACAGAGGGATCTGCAAGGATTTGGCCATACTTTCTTATCCAGCAATGACCAAGATAGTGAAATCTTAAACCTAAAGGACATCATTAAACTAATCATTAGGGAGTACACTTGTTCTGGAGAATACATAATTTCTTAGACTTTACCCATGGCTTAAATGAAATGAATCTTAGCATCATCTCTCTTTGTTTTTTCATCCAATATTCACAAAGCAACATTTTGATTACCAACTTAGAATTCCTAGTACCTTTGCACTGGGAAGGAAAAGCACTGAACAACACACACAAATATTTTATTCACTGGAAAAAATTTTCCTCATTTGAATGTAATATGTAAGTGCAGGAAATTCTTTTCCTCCAACTTTATTGACAAATAATGGACATATATCCAGACTGAGCCAGAGAGACTGAGTCAGACCTACCTTTGAGTGAGTGTCTCCTGTGGACAGCAGTGGCTGGCAACAGAGGCAGGGGATCTGGGTGCAATAGACCTGGAGGTAGCATAAGCCCTCTTGGAGGAGGTCGCCATTAACCCCACCACAGAGCCCCCAGAACTTACACAGGACTGGGGAGACAGATCCTTGGAGGGCACAAACAAAACCTTGTGTGCACCAGGACCCAGGAGAAAATGTAGCAGTGACCACGAGACTGACGCAAAATTGCCTGTGAGTATCCAGGAGTCTCCGGCGGAGGCATTGATCAGCAGTGGGCTGCTGCAGGGTTGGGGTCACTGAGTGCTGCAGTGCACGCACAGGATATTTTGAAGGAGGTCACCATTACCTTCATTACCTCCACCATAGTTTGATCTCAGGTCAAACACCAGGGAGGGACAAAGATCCGCCAATCAACAGAAAACGGAATTAAAGATTTACTGAGCATGGCCTGAGCATCAGAACAAGACCCAATTTCCCCCACAGTCAGTTTCTACCATCAGGAAGCTTCCATAAGCTTTTTATTCGTATCTCAGAGGGCAGATAGAATGAAAACCACAATTACAGAAAACTGATCAAACTGATCACATGGAACACAGCATTGCCTAACTGGAAGAAACTATGAGCCATGCCCTGTAGGGCTAGCCAAGACAGGCAGGCCATGGTTGAGAGTTCTGACAAAATATGGTCCACTGGAGAAGGGAATGGCAAACCACTTCAGTATTCTTGCCTTGAAAACCCCATCAGTTCAGTTCAGTCACTCAGTCCTGTCCAACTCTTTGAAACCCCATGGAGTGCAACACGCCTGGCTTCCCTGTCCATCACCAACACTGGGAGTTTATTCAAACTCCTGTCCACTGAATCAGTGATGTCATCCAACCATCTCATCCTCTGTCATCCCGTTCTCCTCCTGCCTTCAATCTTTCCCAGCATCAGGGTCTTTTCCAGTGAGTCAACTCTTTGAATCAGGTGGTGAAGATATTAGAGTTTCAACTTCAACATCAGTCCCTGCAATAAATATTCAGGACTGATTTCCTTTAGGGTGAACTGGTTGGATCTCCTTGCAGTCCAGGGGACTCTTAAGAGTCGTCTCCAACATCACAGTTCAAAAGCATCAATTCTTAAGCACTCAGCTTTCTTTATAGTCCAACTCTCACATCCATACATGACTACTGGATAAAAACATAGCCTTGACTAGGTGCTGTGGTTCATGGGGTCGCGGAGAGTCGGACACGACTGAGCGACTGAACTGAACTGAACTGAACTGACTAGATGTACTTTGTTGGCAAAGTAATGTCTCTGCTTTTTAAAATGCTGTCCATGTCGGTTTCTTCCAAGGAGTAAGCATCTTTTAATTTCATGGCTGCAGTCACCATCTGCAGTGATTTTGGAGCCCAGAAAAACCGTTTCCACTGTTTCCCCATTATTTCCCATGAAGTGATGGGACCAGATGCCATGATCTTAGTTTTCTGAATGTTGAGCTTTAAGCCAACTTTTTCACTCTCCTCTTTCACTTTCATCAAGAGGTTTTTTAGTTTCTCTTCACTTTCTGCCATAAGGGTGGAGCCATCTGCATATCTGAGGTTATTGATATTTCTCCAGGCAATCTTGATTCCAGCTTGTGCTTCATCCAGCCCAGCATTTCTCATGATGTACTTTGCATATAAGTTAAATAAGCAGGGTGAAAATATACAACCTTGACGTATTCCTTTTCCTATTTGGAACCAGTCCGTTGTTCCATGTCCAGTTCTAACTGTTGCTTCCTGACTTGCATACAGGTTTCTCAAGAGGCAGGTCAGGTGGTCTGGAATTCCCATCTCTTTCAGAATTTTCCACAGTTTATTGTGATCCACATAGTCAAACCCTTCGGCATAGGCAACAAAGCAGATGTAGATGTTTTTCTGGAACTCTCTTGCTTTTTCCATGATCCAACAGATGTTGGCAATTTGATCTCTGGTTCCTCTGCCTTTTCTAAAACCAGCTTGAACATCTGGAAGTTCACAGTTCACGTATTGCTGAAGCCTGGCTTAGAGAATTTTAAGCATTACTTTACTAGCGTGTGAGATGAGTGCAATTGTGTGGTAGTTTGAGCATTCTTTCGCATTTCCTTTCTTTGGGATTGGAATGAAGACTGACCTTTTCCAGTCCTGTGGCCACTGCTGAGTTTTCCAAATTTGCTGGCATATTGAGTGCAACACTTTCACAGCATCATCGTTTAGGATTTGAAATAGCTCAACTGGAATTCCATCACCTCCACTAGCTTTGTTCATAGTGATGCTTTCTAAGGTCCACTTGACTTCACATTCCAGTATGTTTGGCTCTAGGTGAGTGATCACACCATCATGATTATCTGGGTCATGAAGATCTTTTTTGTATAGTTCTTCTGTGTATTCTTGCCACTTCTTCTTAATATCTTCTGCTTCTGTTAGGTCCATACCATTTCTGTCCTTTATTGAGCCCATCTTTGCATGAAATGTTCCCTTGGTATCTCTAATTTTCTTGAAGAGATCTCTAGTCTTTCCCATTCTATTGTTTCCCTCTATTTCTTGGCACTGATCACTGAGGAAGGCTGTCTTATCTCTCCTTGCTATTCTTTGAAACTCTGCATTGAAATGGGTATATCTTTCCTTTTCTCCTTTGCTTTTCACTTCTCTTCTTTTCACAGCTATTTGTAAGGCCTCCTCAGACAGCCATTTTGCTTTTTTGCATTTCTTTTTTGGGGGAATGGTCTTGCTCCCTGTTTCCTGTTCACTGTCATGAACCTCCAAACATAGTTCATCAGGCACTCTGTCTATCAGATCTAGTCCCTGAAATCTACTTCTCACTTCCACTATATAATCATTAGGGATTTGATTTAGATCACACCTGAATGGTCTAGTGGTTTTCCCCACTTTCTTAACTTAAGTCTGAATTTGACAATAAGGAGTTCATGATCTGAGCCACAGTCAGCTCCTGGTCTTGTTTTTGCTGACTATATAGAGCTTCTCCATTTTGGCTGCAAGGAATATCATCAATCATATTTTGCTGTTGATCATCTGTTGAAGTTCACGTGTAGAGTCTTGTCTTGTGTTGTTGGAAGAGGTTATTTGCTATGACCAGTGCATTCTCTTGGAAGAACTCTATTAGCTTTTGCCCTGCTTCATTCTGTACTCCATGCCAAATTTGCCTGTTACTCTAGGTGTTTCTTGACTTCCTACTTTTGCATTCCAGTCCCCTAAAGTTCATGAAAACCCCATGAACAGTAAGAAAGGGCAAAAAGATAGGACTTGAAAGATGAACTCCTCAGATCCATAGGTGCCCAATATGCTACTGGAGAAGAGTGGAGAAATAACTCCAGAAAAGATGAAGAGATGGAGCGAAAGTGAAAACACACCCAGTTGTTGATGTGACTGGTGATGCAAGTAAAGTCCAATGCTGTAAAGAGCAAGTTTGCACAGGAATCTGAAATGTTAGGTCCATGAATCAAGATAACTTGGAAGTGGTCAAATAGGGGATGGCAAGAGTGAACATCGGCGTTTTAGGAATCAGTGAACTAAAATGGACTGGAATGGGTGAATTTAACTCAGATGACCATTTAATCTACTTTTGTGGGCAAGAGTCTCTTAGAAGAAATGGAGTAGCCATCATAGTCAACAAAAGAGTCCAAAATGCAGTTCTTAGAGTCGATCTCAAAAACGACGAAATGATCTGTTTGTTTCCAAGGAACCATTAAATATCAAGGTAATCCAAGTCTATGCCCCAACCAGTAATGCTAAGAAGCTGAAGTTGAATGGTTCTATGAAGACCTACAAGACCTTCTAGAACTAACGCCAAAAAAGATGTCCTTTTCATTATAGGGGACTGGAAAACAAAGGTAGGAAGTCAAGAGATACCTGTGGTAAAGGCAAATTTGGCTTTGGCATACAAAATGAAGGAGGGCAAAGGCTAACAGAGTTTTGCCAAGAGAATGTACTGGTCATTGCACACACCCTCTTCCAACAACACAGGGAAAGATTCTACACATGGACATCACTACATGGTCAATACTGAAATCAGATTGATTATATTCTTTGCAGCCAAAGATGGAGAAGCTCTATACAGTCAGCAAAACCAAGAACAGGAGCTGACTGTAGCTCAGATCATGAATTCAGACTTCAACTGAAGAAACGGAAAACCACTAGACCATTCAGTTCAGTTCAGTTCCGTTCAGTCACTCAGTCGTGTCTGACTCTGCGACCCCATGAATCGGAGCATGCCAGGCCTCCCTGTTCATCGCCGGCTCCCTGAGTTCACTCAAATTCATGTCCATCGAGTCAGTGATGCCATCCACCCATCTCATCCTCTGTTGTCCCCTTCTCCTCCTGCCCCCAGTCCCTCCCAGCATTAGGGCCTTTTTCAATGAGTCAACTCTTCACATGAGGTGGCCAAAGTATTGGAGTTTCAGCTTTATCATCAGTCCTTCCAGTTAACACCCAGGACTGATCTCCTTTAGGATGGACTGGTTGGATTCCTTGCAGTCCAAGGGACTCTCAAGAGTCTTCTCCAGCACCACAGTTCAAAAGCATCAATTCTTCAGTGCTCAGCTTTCTTCACAGTGCAACTCTCACATTCATACATGACCACTGGAAAAACCATAGCCTTGAATACATTCAGGTATGACTAAATCAAATGACTTTCGATTATACAGTGGAAGTGACAAATAGATTCAAGGGATTAGATCTGACAGACAGAGTCTCTGAAGAACTACGGACAGAGGTTGATGACACTGTAGAAGAGGCAGTGGTCAAGACCGTCCCCAAGAAAAAGAAGTACAAAGAGGCAAAAGGTTGTCTGAGAAGGCATTACAAATAGCTGAGAAAAGAAGAGAAACAAAAGGCAAAGGAGAAAAGGAAAGATTTTCTTTGAATATTGAATTCAAATTTGCTTTTGTATGCATTTGAAATGATGGGAACCATTTGAATGCAGAGTTTCAAAGAATAGCAAGGAGAGATAAGAAAGCCTTCCTCAGTGATCAGTGCCAAGAAATAGAGGAAAACAATAGAATGGGAAAGACTAGAGGTCCCTTCAAGAAAATTAGAGATACCAAGGGAACATTGCATGCAAAGCTGGCACAATAAAGGACAGAAACCGCATGGACCTAATAGAAGCAGAAGACATTAAGAAGAGGAAGCAAGAATACACAGAAGAATTATACAAAAATGGTCTTCATGACCCAGATAACCACCATGTGTGATCACCCACATAGAGCCAAACATCCTGGAATGTGAAGTCAAGTGGGCCTTAGGAAGCATCACTACAAACAAATCTACTGGATGTGATGGAATTCCAGTTGAGCTATTTCAAATCCTGAAAGATGATGCTGTGAAAGTGTTGCACTCAATATGCCAGCAAATTTGGAAAACAAGCAGTGGCCACAGGACTGGAAAAAGTCAGTTTTCATTCCAATTCCAAAGAAAGGCAATGCCAAAGAATATTCAGACTACAGCACAATTGCATTCATCTCACACACTAGCAAAGTAGTGCTCAAAATTCTCCACGCCAGGCTTCAACAGTATGTGAACTGTGAGTTTCCACATGTTCAAGCTGAATTTAGAAAAGCCAGAGGAATCAGAGATCAATTTGCCAACATCCAGTGGATCATTGACAAAGCAAGAGAGTTCCAGAAAAACATCTATATCTGCTTTATTGCCTATGCCAAATCCTTTGACTGTGTAGATCAAAATAAACTGGAAAACTCTGGAAGAGATGGGAATACCAGACCACCTGACCTGCCTCCTGAGAAATCTGTATGCAGTTCAAGAAGCAACAGTTAGAACTGGACATGGAACAACAGACTAGTTCCAAATAGGGAAAGGAGTATGTCAAGGCTGTATATTGTCACCCTGCTTATATAACTTATATACAGAGTACATCTTGTGAAATGCTGGGCTGGATGAAGCACAAGCTGGAATCAAGATTGCTGGGAGAAATATCAATAACCTCAGATATACAGATTACACCACCTTTATGGCAGAAAGAGAAGAAGAACTAAAGAGCCTCTTGATGAAAGTGAAAGAGGAGAGTGAAAAGGTTGGCTTAAAGCTCAACATTCAGAAAACTAAGATCATGGCATCAGGTCCCATCAATTCATGGCAAATAGATGGTGAAAGAGTGGAAACAGTGACAGACTTTATTCTTTGCAGCTTCAACAAAATCACTGCAGATGGTGACTGCAGCCATGAAATTAAAAGACACTCCTTGGAAGAAAAGCTATGACCAACCTAGACAGCATATCATAATATTATATATATCATAATTTTATTTTTACTTTCTTGAGGAAACTTCATGCTGTTTCCTACAACAGTCCACCTCTGCTAGTCCCTGGCTAGCCTAGACCAGGTCTGGGCTGTATGGTGAAGCTGGGTGTCCATTTCATTCTCCTCCTGTCAGGAGAATGTCTGCTTCTGCACTAGGCTGCCTGGGCTTGGAGGAGGGATGGAGGGGCTAAACTACCTTTCCCACCTTCATCAGTATATCTTTTCATATATCTATGCTTCACTCAGGTGGTATAATCCCTTACCTGTATTCATAGCTCTTGGTAAGATATTTTCATACACAAAAAATTGTTCAAATTGGTGTTTTCTTTTTTATTTTTAATATGAAGTTTGGATGTGGTGGTGGTTAATGCTTTTTCCCTACATCTGTTATTTTTCCTTTTTTTTTTTTTTTTTGTCATTTGGAGGAAACTATACTGAGTAATAACTCTACTAACTTTTCTCTATCTTCACATTAACTCTTCCCCCAGGAGAAATAGTGAGTTAATTTGTTGGAGTTTGGAACAAGAAACAGCATTTTTTATCCCCTTTGGCTATAACTTTTTTTTTCTTTCCCAAGGAAGCATCCTTTGACTTTACCTCTGCCTACCTCATTAGTCATAAAAGCTAATCATTTCTATGTTGTGATAATTTAAATTTAACTTCTCAAGAAGATAGGCATGAACTTTGTCATTAGGTGTCTTCTGATATGATAGAGTATGCTTATATTAATTTGTAAATTATTCACCATAAAGCAAACAAAAGTACTTTAAATAAAACATCAAGTTGGCATAGAGCCCCTAGGGATCTATAAACCTGAAAGAGTAATGCAGTACTCAATACTAATAACAATAAAATAAATAATTTATTGTAAAAATGAGCTCTTCTCTTTACAAACTTTTTGGCATTATGCTAAACTTAGACATTTAAGAAATTTGAAAATTGTATATAAATAATTAAACATTGATGTATCTTGATTAAAAGCAATCGTATTAATTTTTAAACAGTTTGATTTATGTGACAGGGTTCTTTCTATGTATTCCTCTAGGAGTTTTAGTGTCTGGTCTTACATTTAGGTTTTTAATCCATTTTGAGTTTATTTTTGTGTATGGTGTTAGGGAGTGTTCTAATTTCATTCTTTTACATGTAGCTGTCCAATTTTCCCAGCACCACTGGCAAAAGAGACTGTCTTTTCTCGATTGTATATTCTTTCCTCTTTTGTTATAGATTAACTTGTGATATGTGGGTTTATTTCTGGGATTTCTATCCTGCTCCATTGATTTATATATCTGTTTTTGTACCAATAACATATTGTTTATTACTCAGTCATAAAAAAAATGAAATAATGCCATTTGCAGTAACATGGATGGACCTAGAGATTATCATGCTGAGTGAAGTATATCATAAAGAGAAAAAAATATCATTTGATATCACTTACACTTGGAATCTAAAAAAGGATACAAATGAACTTATTTACAAAGCAGAAATAGATTCACAGACTTAGAAAACAAATTCTTAGCTACCAAAGGGGAGGAAAGTAGGGATGAATTAGGAGTTTGGGATTAACATATACATACTACTAATATATGAAGTAGATAAACAACAAGGACCTACTGTATAGGGGACTCTACTCTATATCTTATAATAACCCATAATGGGAAAGTACCTGAAAAAAGAATAGATAGATATCTGACTCACTTTACTGTACACCTGAAACTAATACAACATTGTAAATTAACTATACTTCAATAAAAAAAATTAAAAATTTATTTATTTTATTTTACAATATTATATTGGTTGGTTTTGCCATACATTGACATGAATCTGTCCCGGGTGTACATGAGTTCCCCCTCCTGAACCCCCCTCCCACCTCCCTCCTCCCCTTATCCTCCCTCTGGGTCATCCCTGTATACCAGCCCCAAGCATCCTGTAACATGCATCAACCCTGAACTGGCGATTCGTTTCACTTATGACAACATACACGTTTCAATGCCATTCTCCCAAACCATCCCACCCTCACCCTCTCCCACAGAGTCCCAAAGACTGTTCTATACATCTGTGTCTCTTTTGCTGTCTCGTATACAGGGTTATCATTTGCATCTTTCTAAATTCCATATATATGTGTTAGTATACTGTATTGGTGTTTTTCTTTCTGGCTTACTTCACTCTGTATAATAGGCTCCAGTTTCATCCACCTCATTAGAACTGATTCAAATGTATTCTTTTTAATGGCTGAATAATACTCCATTGTGTATATGTACCAAAGTTTCTTATCCATTTGTCTGCAGATGGACATCTTGGTTGCTTCCATGTCCTGGCTATTATAAACAGTGCTGCAATGAACATTGGAGTACATGTGTCTCTTTCAATTCTAGTTTCTTCGGTGTGTATGCCCAGGAGTGCGATTGCTGGATCATATGGCAGTTCTATTTCCAATTTTTTGAGGAATCTCCACACTGTTCTCCATAGTGGTTGTACTAGTTTGCATTCCCACCAACAGTGTAAGAGGGTTCCTTTCTCTCCACATCCTCTCCAGCATTTATTGCATGTGGACTTTTGGATAGCAGCCATTCTGACTGGTGTGAAATGGTATCTCATTGTGGTTTTGATTTGCATCTCTCTGATTATGAGGGATGTTGAACATTTTTTCATGTGTTTGTTAGCCATGTTTATGTCTTCTTTGGAGAAATGTCTGTTTAGTTCTTTGGCCCATTTTTTGATGGGGTCATTTATATTTCTGGAATTGAACTGCAGGAGCTGCTTGTATATTTTGGAGTTTAATCCTTTATCAGTTGCTTCATTTGCTATTATTTTCTCCCATTCTGAAGGCTGTCTTTTCACCTTGCTTATAGTTTCCTTTGCTGTGCAGAAGCTTTTGATTTTAATTAGGTCCCATTTGTTTATTTTTGCTTTTATTTCCAATATTCTTGGAGGTGGGTCTTGGAGGATCCTGCTGTGATTTATGTCAAGAGTGTTTTGCCTACGTTCTCCTCTAGGAGTTTTATAGTTTCTGGTCTTACATTTAGCTCTCTAATCCATTTTGATTTTATTTTGATGTATGGTGTTAGGAAGTGTTCTACAGTAAAGTTGCAGGATATAAAATCAACACATAGAAATCACTTGCATTCCTATACACTAATAATGAGAAAATAGAAAGAGAAATTAAGGAAACTATTCCATTCACTGTTGCAACAAAAAGAATTAAATACGGGAGACCCGGGTTCGATCCCTGGGTCGGAAAGATCCCCTGGAGAAGGAAATGGTAACCCACTCCAGTATTCTTGCCTGGAGAATCCCATGGACGGAGAAGCCTGGTAGGCTACAGTCCACAGGGTCGCATAGAGTCGGACACGACTGAGCGACGGAAGGAAACAAAAGACTTGTACATAGAAAACTATAAAACACTAGTGAAAGTAATCAAAGAACACACTAATAGATGGAGAAATATACCGTGTTCGTGGATTGGAAGAATAAATATTGTAAAAATGAGTATACTACCCAAAGTGATTTATATATTCAATGCAATCCCTATCAAGCTACCAATGATATTGTTCACAGAACTAGAACAAATAATCTCACAATTTGTATGGAAGTACAAAAAACCTTGAATAGCCAAAGCAATCTTGAGGAAGAAAAATGGAACTGGAGGAATTAAACTGCCGGACTTCAGGCTCTACTACAAAGCCACAGTCATCAAGACAGTATGGTACTGGCATAAAGACAGAAATATAGATCAATGGAACAAAATAGAAAGCCCAGAGATAAATCCAGGCACCTATGGACACCCTATCTTTAACAAAGGAGGTAAGAATATAAAATGGAGAAAAGACAGTCTCTTTAACAAGTGGTGCTGGGAAAACTGGTCAGCCACTTGTAAAAGAATGAAACTAAAAATTTAAAGTTAACATCTTCACATTTTGTTAAATGTAAACTTATATATTGAACTAGCAAAACTAATGTGAAAGGAGAAGCTAGACTTTGAAAAAAGAAGCTAGAGGTGAACACTTGTTATCCTTGTTTGGTTTGCTATTGAGGAACAGAGAGACTTCATTTTAAACATTTTCTGTTGTGTCTGTCATGTATGTTCATTGAGTCATAATATTTGTTCCACTCCTACACTCCCAACTTACCTAAAAATATTACATATCATGTTTAACTTGTGAACTTTTGCCTTCACTTGGCCTAGTCCTGTAAAACTGTGTGTTCTCTTAAATTGTTATCTGATAGGCAATTAGAGAACTGAAGACTACCATCCTGTATACCAATTAACTGCCACTGCTTCCAAGGAAGTAGGGAGACTCTAGCAATATTACATATTGCTTGGGATAAAAAATAATCATTCTTCATCCTGAACAATTTTCTACAAATATTATTTGCGCTTAGATTGTTTATATTCAACTTTGAAAAACCACTAAAGTTTATAAAGTATGAAAGAGGATGTTTATTATGAAACAAATTGCTATTACATGTTTATGGTTTTTGAAGAGACTATCAAGTGTACAATATTTTTAAATAAAACAGTAAAAGAAAAAAGTCTATTTTAAACCATGCACCAAAAAAGGAAAAAAAAAAAACAAACCACACAACACTTTATGTGAACCATCTGGCTAAACAACAGCTGGAACAATAACAAAGAAATGAAAGCAGTAACTTTGTTTCATTTTACATTATTATTCTATTAAGTCAGTATTTTAATTGACTCCCTGAAATGGTAACCTGCAAGCTCCCAGTCAGAATAATACCCTTGGAGCCCTTTACAAATCCGTAGAGTAGTGCTATTCAACTTTTTAAATAATGATGAAAATTGAACACATCTATTTCAACATCCTGTTTCATAAAGGGACAAACTAATTGTTGTGACCTGAACTGTGACTACGCCAAAGCCTTTGGCTGTATGGATCACAACAAACTGGAAAAGTCTTAAAGAGACGGGAATACCAGACCACCTGACTGTCTTCTGAGATATCTGCATGTAGGTCAAGAAGTTACAGTTAGAACTGGACATGGAACAGCAGACTGGTTCCAAATAGGGAAAGGAGTACATCAAGGCTGTATATTGTCACCCTGCTTATTTAACTTATATGCAGAGTACATCATGAGAAATGCCGGGATGGATGAAGCACAAGCTGGAATCAAGATTGCCGGGAGAAATATCAACAACCTCAGATGTGCAGATGACACCAACCTTATGGCAGAAAGAGGAGAACTAAAGAGCTTCTTGAGGAAAGTGAAAGAGAAGAGTGAAAAAGTTGGCTTAAAGCTCAACATTCAGAAAACTAAGATCATGGCATCTGATCCCATCACTTCATGGCAAATAGATGGGGAAATAGCAGAAACAGTGGCTGACTTTATTCTTTTGAGCTTCAACAAAATCACTGCAGATGGTGACTGCAGCCATGAAATTAAAAGACACTAGCTCCTTGGAAGAAAAGCTGAGCAACCTAGACAGCATATTAAAAAGCAGGGACATTACTTTGTCAACAAAGGTCCATCTAGTAGTCATGTATGGATGTGAGAGTTGGACTGTAAAGAAAGCTGAGTGCCAAAGAATTGATGCTCATGAACTGTGGTGTTGGAGAAGATTCTTGAGAGTCCCTTGGACTGCAGGGAGATCCAATCAGTCCATCCTAAAGGAAATCAATCCTGAATATTCATTGGAGGGACTGATGCTAAAACTAAAACTACAATACTTTGGCCACCTGATGCAAAGAACCGACTCATTTGAAAAGACCCTGATGATATGAAAGATTGAAAGTGAGAGGAGAAGGGGACGACAGAGGATGAGATAGTTGGATGACACCACCAATACAATGGATACGAATTTGAGTAGGCTCTGGGAGTTGGTGATGAACGGGGGAGCCTGGTGTGCTGCAGTCCATGGGGTTGCAAAGAGTCAGACACGACTGAGCAATTGAACTGAACTGAACTGAACTGTGAAGGGGAAACTAACTTGCTTAAAAATATCCCCTTCAAGAAATTCCCAGATTCCTAAGAACAGAGAGTAAGAATTCATTAACAGATTTCTATCATCCTGTGTGTTTACATTATTATAAGTCATGTCCAACCCTTGTGACCCCATGGACTATAGCCCACCAGGCTCCTCTGTCCATGGGATTTCCAAGGCAAGAATACTGAAGTGGGTTGCCATTTCCTTCTCCAGAAGATCTTCCTGACCCAGGGATCAAACCCTCCTGCATTGCAGGCAGATTCTTTACTGCTGAGCCACCAGGAAAGATCCTAAGATAGTTACTAGAGGTAAATATTTCCTGCTGTCTAGTTTCTAGGCTCTTCATAGGAGTGTATGTCCTGTGATACTAGTTGAATGAATCATATGACTAGTTTTGACCAAGTAATGTGAATATCAATTGTGTGTGCCAATTTTCAGTCAGAGCATAGAAGTTTCTCTGTTGTCCTCTTCCTTTTGACCTGATCATATATTGTTCCAGAAGGTAGCTGTGCTGACTGCCCTGGGGCTCCCAGACAAGTCTCAAAAGACATGTACCTTGAGAGAAAAATAAACCTTTTGTTTTCAGTCTCTGTGGTTTGAGTTTATTATGCAGCTTAACAGAGTCCAACCTGTTTGACTGCACTTCAATAATTTAAGACCCAACTTTTCCTGAACATGTGAATGTTTAGTCAAACTATACATACTTTGTCCCTTATGGAAATAGGGAATCATGAAGCCATTTTGTATCTATGTACCCTTTAACAATTTAAAAAATTGTTTTTACATATTATCTCACTTATTTTGTAAAATAGTCCTCTCAGAAAACATGAGAGTTATTATTACCACCATTAATGAATTAAAAGGTTAAAAACAGTTGAATAATTTGATATTCAGTCGCAAAGCCAAGACTTAAATACACAGATTCATTACAGTTTGTTCTTCCTCTCCCTGTTGAACTTTCTTTTTCCAAAATCATCACCAGTATTGTGAATACCACAAAGGTCTAAGTCATGTGGTGTCAGAAATTTAATAGACCTGATCTTATAATGGGAAGTTTTATAAACTAAAAAAGAAATGTCCTCCATTAAAATCAAGTCCATGACCACTAAGGACTTTAATTACAGAACCAGCATTCTTACATGTAGTAAAGATACATTGTCATTGATTTTGTGCAAAAGGGAACTAGTAACAAATAATCCATATTATGAATAACCTCTTTATTTAAAAATATAAGAAAAACACACAAAGAATGTTAGTTATACAGTGCCCCCCAAAGTAGCATTATTTATTTTCTTGAAATTAAGAGTATAGAAATCATGCAGGAAAACTGAGGAAGTTAGTTTTATTTTTGTTGGGGGCCACTGGAACAATTCATGTTCACAGAAATTATCTGTATTTCTGTGGCTCCTCAGAGAATTATTTTTTAAAAAATGGTAAATAATTACTGATTAAAATGGGGATAGGATAAGGGAGCAGTAAGAGGAATAATTAAAGTACCATTATTAAGAAGAAAAAAAAAGAGACAAAATCACAAATCTAATGTATCCTGAGCATTCCTCAACATCCGTCATACTATCAAAATTGTATGGATTTTGCCTAAACGGATGTTTAAGATTTTTTGTTTATAGGAAATGCTTCCAGGGTTTGAAGAAAAACCTGTCTTGTCTTAAGAGAGAATCTGTTAAATGTTTATAGAAGTATTGTGACACTTCTGCAGGCGAACCTATCCCTATCTTTGCGTCTAGCCAGGTGTGAATCACAAAGCCTGCCTGTATGATTTCCATCACAATGGAAATTAGGAATAAATGAGGTTATTAAATGTAAACTGTCTTAAATGAAACTCTTTAGCGTTCTTTTCAAAGACAATGATAGTTTTTGTTACTAGCCAAGCTTATTTTTTAAAATGGCAATTCTATGGGATATCTCAGTTTGAGTATCAACTTAAGATTCAAGATAAAGTGGTATCTCATTTATCCTGTTTTTGTGGTAAATATGAATTATGCACATGGACCGTTTATTGTCATTTTCTCACAGATTTTAGAGTGTATCCTTGCACACAGAAAAAGTCACTCAAAAGTCTCTTCAATTTAATTGTCCCATGCCATCAATTACCTGTGTATGCATATACAGAGTATGAATCTTTTCCATCTGAAAGGATTAAGAAACATTTTATGAATACTAGAAATCTATACTGTGTATTTAGAGTACCTGCACCTGCGCCTGCATCTGTTTTTAAGGGTCAGAAAAGGACTAGCTGAAACTTTCAGGTTTCAAGGGGTAAAGAATAGGATTTTCCCTACCTAGGCAGAAATAAGCTATAAGAATATATACCTCTGATAGTAGCTATATGCCACATTTCCCAGCTGTTAAGGTCTCCTTAAGTATAGTTAATTAATTAGATTTTATTTTTCAAGTCAGGCAATTTACACCTGTGATATCATACATCCCTTGAGGCTGATGGACCTGAAATCCTTAGGACGTTAAGATATCCTCCAAGGTTGGGGCAGGAGAGGGAGAGAACAATTCGATGATTTGGTGCAGTCACACTTATTTTATAATGAGCATGGTTTATGTAAATTTTCCATTAGCAAAATGAGTTCTGGAGTACACATATCAATAAGGGTGAAAGGCATACAGGAATGATTGTAAAAGACATTTCTGAAGGCTCTGCTGTGGTTAAAGCTTCTGCCAGCCTGCATAGGAATTTTATTATATCCTGTGAAAACAATTGGTGGACACTAGTGAGACGAGAGTGCATCTGAGTACAAGCCTATAGGCCATACAAGTATCTTTAAAGAATTGAACGTAAGTATACATTAATGGCAACAAGCATAACATTGTAAAGCAACTATTCAGTTCAGTAGCTCAGTCGTGTCCAACTCTTTGCAGCCCCATGGACTGCAGTACACCAGGCCTCCATCACTAACTCCCGGGGTTTACTCAAATTCATGTCCATTGAGTCGATGATACCATCAACCATTTCATCCTCTGTCATCCCCTTCTCCTCCTGCCTTCAATCTTTCCCAGAATCAGGGTCTTTTCAAATGAGTCAGTTCTTCGCATCAGATGGCCAAAGTATTGGAGTTTCAGCTTCAGCATCAGTCCCTCCAATGAATATTCAGGACTGATTTCCTTTAGGATGGACTGATTGGATCTCCTTGCAGTCCAAGGGACTCTCAAGAATCTTCTCCAACACCACAGTTCATAAGCATCAATTCTTCGGCGATCAGCTTTCTCTATAGTCCAACTCTCAAAGGTACACGACTACTGGAAAAGCCATAGCTTTGGCTAGACGGACCTTTGTTGGCAAAGTAATGTCTCTGCTTTTTAATATGCTGTCTAGGTTGCTCATAGCTTTTCTTCCAAGGAGCAAGCGTCTTTTAATTTCATGGCTGCAATCACCATCTGCAGTGATTCTGGAGTCCAGAAAAATAAAGTCTGTCAATGATTCCACTGTTTCCCCATCTATTTGCCATGAAGTGATGGGACCAGATGCCATGATCTTAGTTTTCTGAATATTGAGCTTTAAGACAACTTTTTCACTCATCTCTTTCACTTTCATCAAGAAGCTCTTTAGTTCTCCTCTTTCTGCCATAAGTGTGGTGTCATCTGCACATCTGAGGTTATTGATATTTCTCCTGGCAATCTTGATTCCAGCCTGTGCTTCCTCCAGCCCAGCGTTTCTCATGATGTACTCTGCATATAAGTTAAATAAGCAGGGTGACAATATACAGCCTTGATGTACTCCTTTCCCTATTTGGAACCAGTCTGCTGTTCCATGTCCAGTTCTAACTGTTGCTTCCTGACCTGCCTACAGATTTCTCAAGAGGCAGGTCAGGTGGTCTGGTATTCCCATCTCTTTAAGAATTTTCCACAGTTTGTTGTGATCCACAGTCAAAGGCTTTGGCATAGTCAATAAATCAGAAGCAACTATATGCCACTGAAAATAAATTTTTAAAAAGTACACATCAATATCCTTACAGGAAATCTAGTTTACTTCTCGTGTGCTTGTGTGAATGCTAAGTCACTTCAGTAGTGTCTGACTCTTTCAGACCCCATGGACTGTAGCCTGTCAGACTCCTCTGTCCATAGGATTCTCCAGGCCAGAATACTGGAGTGAGTTGCCATGCCCTTCTCCAGGGGATCTTCCCAACCCAGGAGTCGAACCCAGGTCTCTTACATTCTTGGAGGAGCAAGTGAGGTCGTTACTACTGGTACCACCTACTTCACATTTGTTATGTTGTTCAGTCACTCAGTCGTGTCCAACTCTGGGACTCCATGAACTGTAGCAGTGAGGCTTCCATGTCTTCACCATCGCCTGGAGCTTGCTCAAACTCGTGTCCAGTGATTTGGTGATGCAATCCAACCATCTTGTCCTCTGTCACCCCCTCTCCTCCTGCCTTCAAACTTTCCAAGCATCAGGGTCTTTTCTAATGAGTCGGCTCTTCCCATCAGGTGGCCAAAGTATTGGAGTTTCAGCTTCAGCATCTGCCATAACGGTGGTATCATCTGCATATCTGGGGTTATTGGTCTTTCTCCCAGCAATCTTGATTCCGACTTGTGCTTCATCCAGCCTGGCATTTTGCATGATGTACTCTGTGTATAAGTTAAATAAGCAGGGTGACAATATATAGCCTTGACGTACTCCTTTTCCAATTCTGAACCAGTCCATTGTTCCATGTCTGGTTCTAACTGTTGCTTCCTGACCTGCATACAGATTTCTCAGGAGGCAGGTCAGGTGGTCTGGTATTCCCATCTCTTTAAGAATTTTCCAGACTTTGTTGTGATCCATACAGTCAAAGGCTTTAGTATAGTCAATGAAGCAGAAATAGATGTTTTTGTGGAATTATCTTGACATTTCTATGATCCAACAGATGTTGGCAATTTGATCTGGTTTCTCTGCCTTTTCTAATAAATGCCAATAGTTAATAAGGAGATTGGAGAGGAGTCTGTGGTTTGGGACCCAGAGTGAATGTGAGAACACTGAGTAAAGTGAAAATATCTTCACCAGCTAAAAAAGATCTGCTTGATTCAACTATTGTAAATATTCTAATTCACTTTAATAGTTCTAAGGCATTTTTTTTTATTGTTTACCAATGGATTGGGGAATGTTAAAGAAAATTTAAAAATTTGAACACATGTTTCTGAAGTTATCCTAACAGCTCAGAGACTGAATCTGAAATAGCAAAAAGTTTCTCCAACATCTAATGTAGCTTTCTTCCCAGGAAATGACGACACCTAAAGATAGTAATGAAATAAATGAAATCCAGTTTTTCTTCTTCTAACTATATATGTGAGCTTTTTTCTTGGCTGACAGAGTCATTAGAAGCAATAAAAAAAAAAAAAATCAACATCCAAAGCTTCACTGTGGTCATCACTGGCAAAGCTACCATAAACTTTCTCTTAATAAAAATCAATCATTCAGTTTTCCATATCAGTGAACAAGAACACTCGCCCAGAAAGTGAAATTTATGTGTAATCTATCCATCTAGATAAGATGGCATCTTGGTCATGAGAGAAGCAAAAAGCTCTGGATAAGGAAGATGAAAATCTGAGTCTCAATTTTTCTCTGCCTCTTACAATTTAACTAGGACATGACAGAAATGTAGGATCAAAGTTCCTTGTCCATAATGTTATGACTAAGTTATTTTCTTGTTTTATGAGCTACGAAGTTCTATAACTTTCAGAGTCTGATCTGAGGAAAGAACACTTTCCAGACATTACTGTCAAAGAGAAGTGGGCCATGGACTTGACAAGGCATGGTAAAAGGCACAGCTGCTGAGATTCAACAACAGCCAAAACTAGACTGTAATTTTGGAAAATACATGTTCCCTGATATGTCAGTATTAATTATATATTTTTAAGAATAATTATACCAGGGAAAATTAATTGGAATATCATTAAGTCCAGAATAATTCTGTTTCAGGTCTAAAGGAAAATTTTTTATTATCTAAGAATTTATCTTTAATTGTGACCATACAAATCCATAAATATATGATATTTATACAAAATAGCTTTGGGGCAGAATTCTATGCTATTTTTGTTTCTTTGTTTTTTCTATTCTCTCTAATCTCAATTTTTAGCATTTTCTCATCCTTTTCTGAGACTCTGGTGCCTCAAATAAATATTCAGTTTCAGAGAAAAAAAGTTCTGATGAATAAATTGACAGTAGATGTCAGGGGATTGGTTAAAATATATCTAAAGGTGAATGTGAATTTAGAGAAGCAAATGGAGGAAGGCAATGCATAACCTAATGAATACCTTATTAATAGTAGACTTTCAGGCATCCAAGGAGAAGCTATTTTTGAAGGAAGAATATATAGAGGAGTCCCTATCTTGCTTGTGAATAATGATACCCATGGTTCCTGCATAAGTGTTTCTTTAATTCATTTCACAAGCACTTATTGAACATGCTTTATATAAAAGGTAGCTGCTCTACTGGTGAGATCACACACACACACACACACAATTGCTATTCTTATGGACTTCACTCATAGTGAAGCAATTGCATTGGTCTGACAGTACATTTTCTACCTCATTTATCTACATGAGTTTACCCTAGGATAAATCAATCATAATTGTTTACATTCTGGTCAGATATCATCATTTTCTGAAGGGGGTAGAGGAGGCAATGGACCAATGATTTCCTTTCTGAGGATATTTAGAAGGTGTATGAGTGTGTGCTAAGTTACTTCATTCATGTCCAACTCTTTGCGACCCCGTGGACTGTAGCCTGCCAGGTTTCTCTGTCCAAGGGATTCTTCAAGCAAGAATACTGGACTGGATTGCCATGCTCTTCTACAGGGATCAAACCCATATTTCTTTATATCTGCTGCATTGACAGGCAGGTTCTTTACCACTAGTGCTACTCGAGAAGCCCTATTTAGAAGGTATTTGAAGCTAAATTGTTCATACTAATGCCTACAAAAAGATAGGCAAGCTCCAGTTGTTGTGATCTCCACAACTATCCTGTATCCATCTATTCTGAAAATTACTTGCTAGCTCTTCTCTTTATTTTTGGAAAATACTGGTATCTTACTAATACTTTCCCATTTTAGTCTCCGTTGAAGAACTGAATTTTAACAGAGATTATACATAGCCATATGTAAGCCATATAAGATGCTAGCCATATCATGAATATTATGATGTATGTCATGGAAGAAAAATAATAGAAATTATGGGCTCTGTAAACATGGATAAAATAGTCTGTAAGGTTAATAGGAGGTGTTCTTAAGAAAATGACATTAAGTATGTGTTACATTCTAGGTAGGTGAAGAAATGTATCTAAAAATTGTCCATTGTTGTTGCTCAATTGTGTCGAACTCTTTGAGACCCCATGGACTGCAGCACGTCGGGCTTCCCTGTCCTTCACTATCTCTTGGAGTCATTTATTTGTTTATTCAGAATTTGAACCTAGCCCTGTTAATATATTTTCAGTGCCATTTTCTTGAAATGAATCATGGAAACTTTCAGTTCAGTTCAGTCACTCAGTTGTGTCCGACTCTTTGCGACCCCATGAATCACGGCACGCCAGGCCTCCCTGTCCATCACCAACTCCCAGAGTTCACTCAAACTCATGTCCATCGAGTCAGTGATGCTATCCAGCCATCTCATTCTCTGTCATCCCAGAGACACCCCTCCTAGCATCAGACTCTTTTCCAGTGAGTCAACTTGTCGCATGAGGTGGCCAAAATATTGGAGTTTCAGCTTTAGCATCAGTCCTTCCAATGAACACCCAGGATTGATCTCCTCTAGAATGGACTGGTTGGATCTCCTTGCAGTACAAGGGACTCTCAAGAGTCTTCTCCAACACCACAGTTCAAAAGCATCAATTCTTCGGCGATCAGCTTTTTTCACAGTCCAACTCTCACATCCATACATGACCATGGGAAAAACCATAGTCTTTACTAGACGGACCTTGGTTGGCAAAGTAATATCTCTGCTTTTTAATATGCTATCTAGGTTGGTCATAACTTTCCTTCCAAGGAGTAAGCGTCTTTTAATTTCATGGCTGCAATCAGCATCTGCAGTGATTTTGGAGCCCCCCAAAATGGAAACTTTAGGTCTCTAAAATCCAGTTTCCTAGCAATTCAGTGTCTTCTGGAGTTTGATGACTGGTGCGGTGGGGGAGATGAGGCACATTGTATGATACCATTTAAGTTCATGCTGTTATAGAGCAATTCTTCCTTCTGGGAAGTAATTCAGAATCTAGAATCAGGAGAAGAACACGAAACTCTCTTTGTCCATACTTTACCAATTGGTTTGGTCTTAGGGTTTCCTATAGAATTCTTGTAACCTAGGACACATGAGTTTAGAGGCCACTTTGCTTGACAAGAAAGTACTTAGTTGGTGATTCTTCTTATTTGTTGGTGGGAGGACAAGATAAGGTTCTTGCAAAGTGTGGGGAGTAATGTTGGTAATGTGTACTCTTCATCTTCCTCTTGTAATAATCCCAACCAGTATAGATAGTAAAATAAGTTATAATTTGGATCTAAAAGCTTAGAGAATGTGACATAGCTACACTCCTCTTGAACACTTGTTTTTTCTGGATAAACACTTTTTCTTATGAGAAAGAATGAAATCATTTTAGATCCTTATCTATTTATTATTAATATATTATCACATATTTGAAAAACATCTTGGGATCAAGACACTGTTGAGAATGATGAATAGAAATAAAGAACCAGAATTTCTGACTAGAGCCATAAAAATACTTTTATTTTTTTAAAGACAGCAAACTTTTTGTTGATCATTACCAGTTTATTCATAATTAGCAAGAACTACAATCTATTCGGCACTTACTTTAGTCAGAAAACATGAGCTTCATTGAATCCTAACAATGATTCTATGAAGCAACTATTATTACCACTACCACCTGGTCTAGAATAAGGAAATGGAGAGTTTAAATAGCCTGGCAGAGGTCACAGAGTTAATAAGCACTGGAGGTATGATAAAAATTTCCATCACATGCCAAAGCCCGTGCTTCTCTCTCAGTATTAACCTGACTTCTAGGGGTTGAGTGTGAGTTTTTAACAGCATACATATGTGTTTATGCTATTTCCCACATGTATGTTCACATTTGCAAATTTTATAAAATAACTTTCAGCCAACTCATACTACAGTTAGGATAATTGGGGTTATGGTGAGACACTCCCAATATTTATAAACAAGATTGCCCTCGGGAGAGTACAATTCATCATATAGAAATAAAACTGCTATGATTAGCCATCTGCATTAGAAAATCAAAATACTATCAATCAATCATGTGTTAATGTCAAGAACAAAGGAGATCTGAGAATCAATTCAGAGGCAATATTGTTTGAATCTTCATTTTACCACATGGAGATGGAACTGGTTGAACCTATCTGGCAAAAAGACTGTGAACAGAAGAGGTGCTGAGCCATGGAAGCGTGAGAAAAGGAAAGTCTCAGAGGTAAACACTGGCAGAGCATCCATTCCCTGCTGTGGATGGAATGAATCCTGAGCAGACTCAAGTATGAAGAGCCAGAGCGTCCCTTTAGTAGGTGAAAGAACTCAGGCTACATTTGCTGTTAATAAACTTCACTTAAACTGATTTTTGGTCTGATGCCAATCTCACTACTGTGGTGGGCCAATTTAAGTATTCTGGTCAAATTAATGGTTGTAAAGTAATGTATTGATATCCTTTTATGTATCAGTTTATGTGTGCTGGTTAATATGAGCCTATTTCTACAAATGAGAGAAGATGAGAAATTCTCTTTTGTTATGCAGATCAAACCCTGACCATAATGAATCCAACTGGTAAAGGCTAATTTCTGGGAACTTCTCGAACAAGCAGACACCTATGACCATATTTCCCTCCTTTCATCTTATTTTTCACATCTTTAGAAAAGACTTTTACAATTCAGATATGTATTTTTTTTATTGGAATATAGTTGATTTATAATGTTGTGTTTCAGGTGAACAGCAAAATGATTGTTATACATATACATATATTCATTCTTTTTCAGATTCTTTTCCCATAGCTTATTGCAGAATACTGAGCAGAGTTCCCTGGCCTATACAGTAGATCCTTGTTGGTTATCTATTTTATTAATTGTAATGTGTGTATGTTAATACCAAACTCTTAATTTATCCCCCCACCCATATTTTCCCTTTGGTAACCATGAATTTGTTTTCAAAATCTGTGGGTATGTTTCTGTTTCATAAATAAATTCATTTATATCATTTTTTTAAAAATTAGATTCCACTTATGAATAGCATCATATGATGTATGTCTTTCTCTATCTAACTTCCTTCACTCAGGATGCTAATTTCTAGGTCTGTTCATGTTGCTGCAAATGGCATAGTTTAATTCTTTTTTATGGCTGAAGAACATTTCATTGTATATATGTACCACATTTTCTTTATCCATTCTTCTGTAGATAGACATTTAGGTTGCTTCCATGTCTTGGCAATTATCAACAGTGCTGCACTGAACACTAGGGTACATGTACTTTTTTAATTATGGCTTTCTGCAGATATATGCCCAGGAGTGGACTGACGGTTCGTGTGGTAGACCGATTTTTAGTTTTTTAAGGGGCTTCCATGTTGTTCTCCATAGAGTTTAGTCACTCAGTTATGTTCGACTCTTGTGACCCCATGGACTGTAGCCTGCCAGGTTCCTCTGTCCATTGAATTTTTCAGGCAAGGATACTGGAATGGGTTGCATTTCCTCCTCCAGAGTTCTCCATAGAAACTGTACTAATTTACATTCTCATCAGCAGTGCAGGAGGGTTGTCTTTTCTCCACGTCCTTTCCAGTATTTCTTGTAGACTTTTTGACTTTTTCAGATGGCCATTTTGGTCAGTGTGAAGTGATAGCTCATTGTAGTTTTGATTTATATTTATCTGATAATTAGTGATGTTAGCATCTTTTCATTTGCTTTTTTGGCCACCTGTATGTCTTCCTTCAAGAAATGTCTATCTATATATTCTGCTCATTTTTTTGATTGGGTTGTTTGGGTTTTTTGATATTGAGCTACATGAGCTATTTGTATATTTTGGAGACTAATCCTTTGTCAGTTGCTTCATTTGCAAATATTTTCTTCCATTCTGAGGGCTGTCTTTCTGTTTTGAGTATGGTTTCCTTTGCTGAGCAAAAGCTTCTAAGTTTGACTAGACTCTATTTCTTTTTGCTTTTATTTTCATTAATCTAGGAAAGTGAATGTGTTAATTGTTCAGTCATCTCTGATTCTTTGCTACCCCATGAACTGTAGCTTGCCAGGCTCCTCCATCCGTGGAATTTTCCAGGCAAGAATAATACTGGTGTGGGTTGCCATTACTCTAGGAAGTGAATTGAAAAAGATATTGCCATGATTTTTGTCAAAGAGTGTTGTGCCTAAGTTTTCCTTTAAGAGTTTTATAGTATCTGGTTTCACACTTAGGTCTTTGATCAATTTTGATTTTATTTTTGTGTATGGTACTAGCTGCTGCTGCTGCTAAGTCACTTCAGTCGTGTCCTACTCTATGAGACCCCATAGATGGCAGCCCACCAGGCACCCCTGTACCTGGGATTCTCTAGGCAAGAGTACCGGAGTGGGTTGCCAGTGCCTTCTCTAGTATGGTACTAGAGAATATTATAATTTCATTCTTTTATCAATAAATGTCACTGTTATAATTCCTATATGTATTGATAACTATGTTATAGGGACCAAAAAGCCATTTAGTAGGAGTTGCCTGCTAGCACATTTGGGGTACTTTACTCTGGCCTAGATCATCTGTTCTAAGGGATAATCTCATATCCTCTAATCTCACCCAACTGAGCTTTTGCAAAAACAATTTTGCAAAACTTTTGGTAATACATATGTATATATTTCTAACTGAGATGCAAGTATAGGGTGATTCAGAACTAAAAAAGGATCCCATAATTTATGATTTTCAAACTCATTTAAAAATTCTGTTAAAATGAATGATTATACCCCTGTAACATGATATAAGAAAGTAAATTTGATAATTACTCTCTTTGAATGATAAAAAACTCTAGGTATTAGGGAGAAGCAGGATTCTGCTTATTCCACTTGTGCTTCTCCACACAGACATTTACTCTTCTTTATTACATTAGCAATCTCTACAGAGCAAGCTGATCAAAGGCTAAGCAAACCCAAACATGTAAGCCAGAGACTGAGAGCAGAGGTCTCCTCTGAGGGCTGCCTAAGTGTTGTATCTTTACTTTTGTTACAGTGATTGCCTCCTCTGGCATACCTCCACCCCCTTCCTCCATTACTCCCCTCACTTGTAAGAACCACAGATGGAAAAGGAAGGGCTCACTGATGTCTGGCAGTCATCAACTCATGTATGGAACATTTAAAGGGACCCAGTTCTACCCTGCTAACAACGTGCTGAATTTAAAAACTGAGACTGTTGGTAGCCTACTGCTTATGCTCCCATTTCCCATAACCTTATTCTCGTGTGTTCGCTGTTCAGTCACGCAATTCAGCATAAATGTCAGTGTGTTTTCTAAAAGAATATGCTAGGCTGTTCTATAGGAAATTAGTCCCACTATCCATTGGTAGCTATTTACTGTTATTATGGAAGAGAAAAATTATACATGTACACATACATGTGCAAAAATGCACTCTTGTGGAAGCCCTGAGGGAAATAAAAAGAGAAAAGATATGAGAGCAGTTCTAGAAGTGGCACTTGATAAAGAAACAGAAGTGTCAGCTCTACAAAGTAAAATACACAATAGAGAGGAAGATGGCTTATTTCAGAATTCTCACAGCTATGGAATCCTCATTTAGCTTGGTAGCTTGCTGATCAGTAAAGAAAATGAGTAGGAATGCACTTGAGTTTGACTAAAGTAAATTGCCTGAGAAGATCTGGAAGTCAAGACATTTCCTGCTAGGTATCACATTGCAATGTCCCCTATGCCGCCTTTGCCTGACTAGAAGCAATTCAATCAGTAATTCTATATTGAAAAACAATCGTCCTTTAACAAATTACAACTATCATTTTAACTAAAGATATATACATAATACTTATCAAAACAAAAATTATATTTGCATTTTCCTACTTAGCATCAGCAATCACTAGAACACATTAAAGAACAGTTGTATCTCAAAACATTTCTACCTTTTTAAAAGTATAGGTACGTTGTTTGATTTGTTATCAGTGTGAAATTTTTTTCGCTTGCAAGAAACCAAGAGACAAATGAGGACCAGAAAATGAGGGACTATATCTATATCCTAGATATATTTTAAACTTCAGTCTCTGTACCTGCAAAAACAAAACAAAAAACCACCCTGGATCTATAACACAGCTTTAAAAATTAAGATTTATTATTTCATTTTAGTCTCATAAAAGTACTAACTTTTATTATTTCATTGTGCAAGTGAAAACACTGGGCAGGAAAATAAAATGGCCTGTTCATTGCCACGGGGCTACTCAGTGGATGAGTGGACACAGCCAGAGAGAAAATTCAAATTCTTTGCTGTATAAACAAGTCCTTTTTGTCTCCCCTTCTCTTCCTTAGATATAGAAAACCTTCAATCTGGTAGCTGATCATAAAAGAGAAGGAGATAAGTTAATATAAGATGTTTTCTCAGTAAATAGAACTGTGTGCTCACATCACTAAAGATGAAGCTTTTCATAAAGAATGAAAGGTTTAAGTCTCTTAATTCCATCCAGAGGTTCAGATTAATTACCCTTTTCTGTCAAGGTCACTGACAGTGTAAAGATTTCCAGGCCCCCTAGAGCCAAGTGTTATCTTTCTCATACAGCAACCATGGATGCTTAAGTAAATCAATACATGGCAATTAGCAGGTAATAGGCATCATTTTTAAGTAGAAATAAGATACAATGATCCCACTGTAGCCCACATCTGGTCGGCCATGGGTGAACAACTGCTGCTATCTTGCTGTTTTAATAAAAAGATCCATTTCAACACCAAGAGAAAAGGGGCCATCATAAAATGGAAAAAAAATCAGGATACACAATTTTCAGATTTTGCTGCTTTTAAAAGATTATGTGATTGGATTTTATACATTCTTGGAATAGTGTTCCTCTAGGGAAGAGTGATTTCTGTAGTGAATTTTTTATCTTAATAGACTTTTATTCTATAGAGTAGTTTTAACTTTACAGAAAAATTGAGCAGAGAGTACAGAGAGTTCCATGCACCCATGCACCTACACACACACACACACACACACACACACAAAACAGTGTCCCCACCATTAATATCTTGCATTAGTGTGGTACATTTGTTAAAACAATATCAATATGTACTATCCTCAAGTAAAGTCCATAGTTTACATTAAGGTTCACTCTTTGTGTTGTACAATTTTATGGATTTTGAGAAACGCATAATGCCATGTATCTGCCATATATCAAACAGAATGTTTTCACTGTCTCCAAATTCCCCTCTGCTCCACCTCATGCCACTAGATAAGATTCTGTAATATTGTATTGTTGTGTCTGAAACCCTAATATAATTATATCTTGAGCTTAAAATTCTACTTTATAGATAGTGTAGGATTGATTTAGGAGCTAGAATAGTGTGATTCCCATCTTAGAACATCTTTAATATTCTTTCGTTGTACATTATGTCCATAAATTGCTTGTGGGTACTACTGTAAAAAAGAGAGATTTTTAAAACCTTGTTCTTAATTCAAAGTATTTGCAATTTAGTTCAGATTAATAAATGAATGAATGAAGTGAACTAATACAAGGCATCAGATGGCAGGCTAGAAAGCAGTAGGATTAAGTGCTGAATGAATGACACTGATAAAATTGGGGAGTGTTCAATGGAGGATCGCAGACAAGGGCATGAGGTTAAGAGAAAGGCTTAGTGGATTAGGAGGGGCTTGAAGAGGAAAGGGATATGCACTGTTTAATAGAAGGCAGGACATTCAAGGTAGGTGAAAGAGCTTGGTCAAAATTGGGTGGAGAGGGTGTTTGAATCCTGTGCCTCTAGGCTGCTCTCGGAGCACAGGAAATTTGTGTGGCTGCTTTTGGTCCCATCTACCAAATGCCTTTGCTCACACAGTCCTCACTGAGAACAGCCCAGTTTCCTGGTGGCACTGCAGAAGCATTCCCTCTGCTCCCAGGACTAACAGTTTTTGCCTTCTTAGCTCTCCTCACTTCAACCCTGAAAAAATCTCTTCCTAGTGTAGACAAAGCCTTTTTATCTTCCTAATACTGTGTGCAGGAATTCCAGAATGGACTTAAGCTTTCAGAGGAAATAGTTAAAAGGGAAGTACATGCCTCTCTCTCTTTTTTTCTTTTCCTGCTGCTGCTGCTGCTAAGTCGCTTCAGTCGTGTCCGACTCTGTGCGACCCCATAGACGGCAGCCGACCAGGCTCCGCCGTCCCTGGGATTTTCCAGGCAAGAACACTGGAGTGGGTTTTCTTTTCCTAGTCTGCTTCAAATGCCCGCTAGGGCAAAGAAGTACAGGGGTCCCATGTTTGGGGTGGTTAGGGCAAAAGGAAGAAAGGGGAAATATAGGGAAGAAACACACACACACACAAAACTTAAGTTAGTATCTCAAAAACCCCATCTTCTTAGAGAAATGACCAGACTCAAATACTATGCTGAATTTGCTTCAAAATTAGTTTCATAACCAGAAATGTCTGATGTAACGAAGATATATCTGGTTCCCATCTCCTATAAATGCTGAAAGCAATTTCTAATGACAAGCCACAAAGGACTGAGGAATGAATGACTCATATTAATAGACTTTAACAAGGAGGCAGCATAAGAGGCAAAAGGAGAGGTTAACAAGGGGGCCCCAGGACAGGAAGTCAGCTTCAGAGGGATTCGACTTGTAAGATTTTCTGTCCAAGGAAAGAGATTGAATTTCACAGGGAAGTCTTGAGCCATTAGTGCAAGAAGCAACTCTTTAAATCAAGGAAGTAAATTACATTAGGATAAAAAAAAGTAGGTATCCTAGATTCCTGTGAGCATTTTGTAACATGTAAACCTCTAAGAAATTGAAAAGATAGTAAAAAGTCTGTGTTGTGATCCAGAACACAAGCTCTGCCCCTTAATAAAAATATTTCCTGTTGTTTATCATTGAAGCAAAGTACAAGAGTCCCAAAGGTAGGCATTCATGACGCCAGGGCAGAGAACTCAGATGTGCTGGGCTTGAACTAGGGATAGATGAGAAGAGATTAGACAGAGGCTAATTAAAGGGTTTTCCACCTCAAACAATTCTCCAGTTCTTTGTGAACACCAACTGCGTGTCCCACAATTGAATTCATTCTGACACTACCTCAGGTTAGCATGCTCAGATGCCTCATATTAAGGGCTCAAGTCCACCAGACTCCCCCCATTTCAGACAACTGCAAGTAGTAGATCCCCAGATTACCCACACACTCTTGAACTTGGCTTCCATTGGGTATTCTCAAGATCCCCTACTGTGGTTTGATAATTTACTCCCTAAATGACTCATAAAACTCAGAGACACATTCAATTGTATTTACTGGTTTGTTGCAAAGGCTGCTATAGAGAATGCAGATGAATAGCCAGATGAAGATGTACATAAGGTAAGGTCCAGAGTGGTTCTGAGTGTGGGAGTTTTTGTCCCCACAGAGTTGGAATGTGAATCCTTCTGGCAGATGGATGTAAGCTCTCCAAACCTTGTCCTTTAGGGCAATAGAGACTTTATCATGCAGGTGTGATGGAGGATTAACTCAAATTCCAGTCCTTCTTCCCTTCCCCAAGGAGGATATGGGAGTGAGGCTGAAATTTCCAAACTTCTAATCATGGCTTATTCTTTCTGGTGCCCAGCCTTCATCCATAGGCCCATCAAGCATTTCCTCATTAGAACAAAACTTTCTCCTATCATCCAGGAAATTCCAAGAGATTTAGGAGCTCCGTATCAGGATTCAAATTGGGGCCAATGACCAAATATTAAAACAAAGATGCTCCCAGCAACCTTGTCAAACAGGAAATTACAAGGGTTTTAGGAACTCTGAGCCAGGAATCAAGGGCAGAAGCCAGACATATATTTCTTTTTACATCACACTACTATGTTTGTACTGTGTTCGTCTGAGTCAGAAAGGAAATGCCCACAGTTTTCTAGTTTCACTTACACCCAGAAAGGGAGTCTTCAGTATCTACCACCCTGTCTATTCCTAGCACACTGCCTGAAACACAATGACTACTTCATAAATATCAGGTAAATAAATGAGATGGGAATACCAGACCACCTGACCTGCCTCTTGAGGAACCTGCATGCAGGTCAGGAAGCAACAGTCAGAACTGTACATGGAACAGACTGGTTCCAAATAGGAAAAGGAGTACGTCAAGGTTGTATATTGTCACCCTGCTTATTTAACTTATATGCAGAGTACATCATGAGGAACGCTGGGCTGGAAGAAGCACAAGCTGGAATCAAGATTGCTGGGAGAAGTATCAATAACCTCAGATATGCAGATGACACCACCCTTATGGCAGAAAGTGAAGAGGAACTCAAAAGCCTCTTGATGAAAGTGAAAGAGGAGAGTGAAAAGGTTGGTTTGAAGCTCAACATTCAGAAAACAAAGATCATGGCATCTGGTCCTATCACTTCATGGGAAATAGATGGGGAAACAGTGGCTGACTTTGTTTTTTTGGGCTCCAAAATCACTGCGGATGCTGATTGAAGCCATGAAATTAAAAGACGCTTACTCCTTGGAAGGAAAGTTATGAGCAGCCTAGATAGTATATTAAAAAGCAGAGACGTTACTTTGCCAACAAAGGTCCATCTAGTCAAGGCTATGGTTTTTCCAGTGGTCATGTATGGATGTGAGAGCTGGACTGTGAAGAAAGCTGATCGCCGAAGAATTGATGCTTTTGAACTGTGGTGCTGGATAAGACTCTTGAGAGTCCCTTGGACTGCAAGGAGATCCAACCAGTCCATTCTAAAGGAGATCAATCCTGGGTGTTCACTGGAAGGACTGATGCTAAAGCTGAAACTCCAATACTTTGGCCACCTCATACGAAGAGTTGACTCACTGGAAAAGACTCTGATGCTGGGAAGGATTGGGGGCGGGAGGAGAAGGGGACGACAGAGAATGAGATGGCTGGATGGCATCACCAACTCGATGGACATGAGTTTGAGTGAACTCCGGGAGTTGGTGATGGACAGGGAGGCCTGGCGTGCTGCGATTCGTGGGGTCGCAAAGAGTCGGACATGACTTGAGCGATTGAACTGAACTGAACTGAAACAAATATAAGATTTTAATGTGGACATAACTCATGGAAGAATCCCAGTTCATTGATTTTTTTTTTTTAGATGAAAACAACCTATGTTTATTTTCTGATAGTTCCTATGGGTCAGAGTCCAGCCACTGCTTACATAGATCTCCTGCTATGGGTTTCATCAGGTGACAAAGTGTGAGTGGGCTGCATCTTTTTAAGAATTCAGGGACCACTTCCAAGCTGTTCCAAGTAACTGCTGGTGGAATTCAGTTGCTGGCAGTTATAGGACTGAGGTTCTTGCTTTGGTCTCTTGAGGACCCCCTCTCATCTGCTAAAGGCTGCTGGCAGGACCTTTCGTAACATGGCAACTTTCTTTTTCAAGGCTGTCAGAATAGCTTTTCTTTAAGGCTTTTGACTGATTAACCCATGCCCACCTACAATAATCTCCCTTTTGATTAACTCAAAATTAATTTGGGACCTTAGTTACACCTGCAAAATCCATTCACCTTTGCCATATTCTCATCACGGAATTTTAAATTCAGCCTACAACAAGGGAAAAATGTCCAAAGTTCCCCTCTGATGTCAACTTGTAGAAAATATTACAATATTATTGTCATTTCTAATACTTTATCTAAACTGAGATATCAAAACCATAAAAGTTTGTAAAATTTAATCACATGACCAGGTATCATAAAATCATTGAAATATTAGAGAAAAAGTAGAAAAATGCATTAGTCCAATTCCATCTACAAATGCAATTTTTTCTCCATTATTCAAAATTTTTTCAAATATGTAAGCATTCAGTATTAAATGGTATTATTTAAAAGTGCTTAAAACTAGAGATTAATTGAGTTTTATTGACATTATCACAGAAACTCAAAATGAGGTCAACCGGAAAATGTTACCCTCCCTCATCACAACCCTTCTATTTCAGATCTGAGGAGAACATGCTGAATGTCACATCATTTGGGTCATAGACACTCAGCTATTTTTCTGCAACTACTACTTGAATGAACATTTTGATATGTGAAAATGCAAGGTTAGCTTTTTTCTTGATTTTGTTTCCTTTGAATATTCAGTTATTAAAGAGAATGTTTTTTAAGGTGGGGAACTTTATTTTCCCATGGGTAGGATTGGTGATTTATGTTAGTTTTAACACTATCTCTTTAAATTTTTATGTGCTCAACCTGCAAAGAATGAACTTTCAGCAAATAAAAGTATGTCAGTGGGGAAACCCACAGTGATTGTTCTCTGCTGGAAGGATTAAATAAATGTAGAGTTCCAAGCAGGCTTAGGCAGTGAACTGTAAAAGACTAAAAGAATGTAAGGGTAAAATAATCTATCTTCCACCACCAACTGATCGTATTGCCAATGCCATTCTCCGGCGTTAGCAATGAGGTTACCTCTGCTTTCCTCTGCCTCCTCAGCAGCTCAGAGTTGGAGCCCTCTCTACCAACACCTGACATATCAGGGCCCCGCATACTGTTAGTAACAGGATAAGGCGTGTAACCTGAGAGCCTGGCCACCCCCTGTTAGCTCTTTCCATGTGAGGTTACTTTATAACTTGCATTACCTACCTCACAGGTTTGTTGCTGAGTTTAACAAGAGAATATTCACAAAGGTGTTTTGTAAACAGCAATTTATGTAACTGTTAATTACGTATAATATTGCCCAGGAACAACACAGACATACAAATGTATGTATATTAAGTATATGTATTCTACACATTGGAGAAGGAAATGGCAACCCACTCCAGTGTTCTTGCCTGGAGAATCCCAGGGACGGGGGAGCCTGGTGGGCTTCCGTCTATGGGGTCACACAGAGTCGGACACGACTAAAGTGACTTAGCAGCAGCAGTTAGCATACTACACATACACTTATATATGCATATATATATATATACACACACACTGTAAGAATATAAATCAATTTCTTCTCTTCACAGCAAAATCATTTTTAAAAAACTCTCGTCTGAACATAATTCAGTTCTGTGAACTTGTGTGGTGTCTTTCCTCTCGTGCAGTCTGAAAAGCTTTTATAGTAATATAAATGAGAATGTAACACTCCAGAAACTGAACTAAGGTCTTTCCTAGGTTAATGCCTCATTTATTTCTCAAAAGAACCATGAGACATAGGTATCATTATCTTAATTTACAAAGGAGAAAAGTAAATGCCAGAACTTTTCGGTAAATTTTTAATAATCATATTCTTGATTCAGACCTAAGAGGAGTAACACCACATGAAGGATCCGCACCTTTGGATTTGTGGCAGTTAATAAAATAAATTAAAAAAAAAAAAAACACCACAAGTTGACTATTGATATACATATAAGATTTTATCTGATAAATAGGTGTTATTTTCCCCACCAGTAGATGAAGAAATTGAAGGTTAGGAGTTTTAATAGTGTGCCCAATTTGAAGTTGAGAACAAAGATTTGAATTCAAATAGGTTTGAGTTTAAAATTGTGATATTTATATATACTTATTTATTCAAAATATTTCTAGAGGATCTTCTAAGATACAGAATTTCTGAGCAAAATTGCTGTAGTTGCTGCTATTGTGGAGTTTTCAGCTGAGTGGAAAATATAGAAACTAATCTAGTAATCAAACGAGAAAATGTGACTGACCAGCAAAATGTCTCCATCGAAAACCCCTCTGCATCTTCCCTAAAGGCGTGGCCTCCTCCCTTCCACAGTCACTCGCACACCACCCTCTTAGAATGTCCTCATAGCAATTATTTGTTTGTTGACGTTGCATTTTTTTTTTCATTGCCGGTATCCCACTAGAATAGAAGCTCTTGAGAGCAGGGATCTTATCTGACTAATTGACTGTTATTCCCAAATGCCTAGAATCATGCCTGCTTATCCTATAATTTAATTATTCATTAAATGTTTGTTGAAAGAAAAGAGGAAGGAAAAGGGCTTCTGAGGGGAAGTACAGAAAAAATGTATTTTATTTACCTGATAGGCAAAAATCAGAGATATTTGAGGAAGTCTTACTTGAACTGCAAATCTGATGAATGAGATCCTAAAAGAGAGAGAGAGTGTGCTTGTGTAGGAAGAGGGAAACAGAGAGTTGTACAAAGATCAGGGAGTGTGTGCAAAGCTTTGTGGTCCAACATAACATGCCATATAAAGAAGCGAAAGAAGGCCAAGCGTGATTTAAGTGCAAAGCATGGCAAGAAAGGTAGGTTGAGCCAGAGCCTTGTATCAGTTTTGACGTTATCTGGGGAGCCATAAGAAGCCACTGAGCTATTTCAATCAGGAAGGAAGTATAATGATGTTTGCATTTTTAGCAAGATCTTTTTTCATATGGAGAGAAGAGAGGAAAGGAACAGAGTATATGCAGAGATCCTGGTTAGAGGTCTCTGAGATAATCTAGAAATGAGGCCGAAGATGTTGGATGACCTTGGATGATAGTAGTAAGAAAATTTTTTGAACTCATGAGCTCTTTACTGGAGAAAATTATCCAGAGTTTGTGATAGAGAGGAAATATGGGGCTTTCCTGGTGGCTTAGATGGTAAAGACTCTGCCAGCAATGCTGGAGACCTAGGTTTGATCCCTGGGTTGGGAAGATTCCCTGGAGAAGGAATGCTACCTGCTCCACTGTTCTTGCTTAGAGAATTCAAGGGACAGAGGAGCCTGGCAGGCTACAGTCCATTGAGTCACAAAGAGTTAGACATGACTGAGCAACTAACACTTTCACTTTTTCACAGGACGGAGGAGGTAATGGTGGGGAGCCCTCTCAGGGTCCTAGACTGTGCAGTAGAATGGATGTTGGTGCTATCTCTGACAGGGATCATGGCAGAGGAGCAGAGAAGGGGGTGGCCTGGATCTCTGCCTCCTCTGTGTACTGGGATATCTCCTTGGTCTTGAAAGGTTTGGTTAGGGCAGAGCCCCAACAGAGTCTAGGTGCTTTCACTTCAGTCCACTCTGCATCAGTTCAGTTCATTCGTTCAGTCGTGTCCGACTCTCCGCGACCCCATGAATCACAGCACGCCAGGCCTCCCTGTCCATCACCAACTCCCGGAGTACACTCAAACACGTGTCCATCAAGTCGGTGATGCCATCCAGCCATCTCATTCTCTGTCATCCCCGTCTCCTCCCACCCCCAACCTTTCCCAGCATCAGAGTCTTTTCCAGTGAGTCAACTTGTCGCATGAGGTGGCCAAAGTATTGGAGTTTCAGCTTTAGCATCAGTCCTTCCAATGAACACCCAGGATTGATCTCCTTTAGAATGGACTGGTTGGATCTCCTTGCAGTCCAAGGGACTCTCAAGAGTCTTCTCCAGCAGGAACCATTATATTGCTCATTTTAAATTTTTTTTTTTTTTTACTAGAAAAGGCTACATCCCTATAACTCTAAATCTTGAACTAATTTCTGAAAATGTTTATGGTATTAAATAAATTCCTTCATAAATCTCAAGTTCCAGCTAGTTTTTTTTTTCCACTATACTAACTATACTAATCCTAAAGATAAAAAGGACATTCAATCTCACAAGAATTTTTCTTTTCATTTTATAATCAAGAATAATATCTTGAAAAATATAATTAGCTCTTTTCATGTTAATACATCTATCTGAACACTCCTAGGTGTTTCAAAGAATGAAAGGGAAAATTGGAAATGGGTAAATATTGGGAAAAAAGCATCCAGTATCCAAACTGTGAGAGTAGTTGTGGATCTCAATATAATATAAAAGAATTACAAAATCCACAGCACAAAGAAGGTCTGTGTCTTTTCTTTTGATGTTCCTGTGTAGTGAAACTGCAATTAGTGATAATAGGAGTTGCATGTGTAGCTCAAAGGGGCTTGATACAAGATTGCAGCAGGGTATTAACAACGTATAATTTTATTGTCTCTTTTAGATAGTGCAATTTTTCTGTTATCAGAATTTCCCCAACTCATTACATCACAAATGCAATTATAAATGCATTATAAATCCATCCAAGATGGTAAAAAAAATCAAATGCAGCAAATTAATTTGAAGGGAAGGAAGGGTTTAGAAAATAAGTGGTGGTCAAGTTGTGTATGAAATGTTGCCTTCTCTCCTACTCTTATGGTTTCAACTAATATGAAAAGTGAAAGTGTTAGTTTCTCAGCCATGTTGGAATCTTTTCAACTCCATGGAATATAGCCCACCAGGCTCCTCTGTCCATGGAAGTCTGCAGCAAAAATACTGGAGTGGATGCTTTTTAGTTACAAGCATATTTTTTAAGCATATCATAGTATTTATGTTTTATATAATTGAAACAAGATAAAGGAATCCCAGAGTATTTAACCTTTTAAGTTAAAAAATATATAACCATTTAAATAGTTAAATGTTTAACTATTTAACTAGTCCATTTAAGTTAAATGTCTTCCATTGAGTCAGGCATTCTCTGCTACATTTTAATGCCTATCTTTCTGTCACAGAATGAAATAAGAAATTTATTTTCACCCTCTACAAGAGACAAGTACTCCAATCTGATACAGAAGCATCTTTTCTAAGGTTCTGGTTTTAATATGCTAGATTTTGCTAAAGCAATGGCAATCCGTTAAATTTTATAATCTAGCATTCATTCTTCCTTCCTGTAATAGGTTCTATAGCGTTTTCCTAGAATCGACCTGCTTTTAACACTGTTGCTTAGCTCTGTGTAAAAATGCATGTATGTTAACATGCATTACAAATATTTAAAAATGTATAACCATTTAAATTGATATGCATATCAGATATGTATACAATAGATGTGTAAATATGTAAACTAAATCAGATAGTTCTCCGTGCCGAAAATTTATTTATATACATATCACAATACACAAATGAAACATTTTAGTTATAAGCAATTTTTTTAAGCATATCATAGTATTTGTGCTTTATATAATTGCAATAAGATAAAGGAATCCCAGAGTATTTAACCTTTTAAGTTAAAAAATATTTAATCATTTAACCTAAGTTAAAAGTCTTCCATTGAGTCAGATGGTTTCTATTCTCTGCTACATTTTAATGCCTATCTTTCTTCACAGAATAAAATAATAAATTTATTTTCACTGTCTACAAGATTTTTGTGTTCATTAGGTATATAATAATACACAATAAACTTTAATTCATGTTCATAGTTTTGCTAAGAATATCATGGTGAAAATGGGCATAAACGTGAACATTGTGTTTCTTTTATTACCCTCTAATTTAATAAGAAGTTACTTGCTTAAATATATGAAGTGGTATCACACTACACTTGAATGTACCTACACTACAATTTAAAAATAAGGCAAAACACAGTCCCTTTATTTTGCCCACTTGCAATCTGAACATAAAAGTCCTCATTTTGGGGGTAATCAGGGAAAAACTTGTCCAAATGGTTTTAACGTTAATTTGAGCAAAATTTAACAGGATGTTTATGTAATGTTTTAATTTAAATTTAAAAAGAGATGTATGCTTGTTAAAGAGAGATGTAATATAATGCTAAAAAGAGATGTAATGTTTATTCTCTTTAAATAAAATTTCTCAGAATTCCAGTCAACCGAGGGACCTTCTGTATTCTCTCTAAAACAACATCACTTTAAAGGAAAAGTGGTGCTCACACCTGCTTTGGTGTCTGGGATCTACTCTGCTCTGTCCATTTACCTGGTGCCAAGCTGAAACTGCAATACTTTGGCCACCTCATGCGAAGAGTTGACTCACTGGAAAAGACTCTGATGCTGGGAAAGGTTGGGGGCGGGAGGAGAAGGGGACGACCGAGAATGAGATGGCTGGATGGCATCACCGACTCTGTGGACATGAGTTTGAGTGAACTCCGGGAGTTGGTGATGGACAGGGAGGCCTGGCGTGCTGTGATTCATGGGGTCGCGGAGAGTCGGACACGACTGAGCGACTGAACTGAACTGAACTGACTGATCTAACCTGTAATTGAATGCTTTACCAGTGACCATGACGACTGGCTCTCATCCTCTTCTCAGTCTTTGTTCTCAAACAAGAATCAACTGAAAATCCTTACCTTTTTGGTGGGGAAGACTGAGAAAGAGAAAATCCTTAAGGTGGAAGCTGCCTGAGAGTCAAGAAGTGTAATAAAAGGAAAATGTCAACTTTCCATTACCAAATCTGCAAATCCACTTAGGTCTGACCTAACCCTTTTTCTAATCTATTGTTACAATGCAGTGTCTACTAGAATCACCTAGAAGGCTTGTTAAACCCTAGATTTCTGGGTTCCCCTACTTAGTTTATGTTTCAGTTGGTCTTGGATCAGTTCAGTTCAATTCAGTTCAGTCACTCAGTTGTGTCCGACTCTTTGCGACCCCATGAACAAAGCACGCCAGGCCCCACTGTCCATCACCAACTCCCGGAGTTCACTCAAACTCATGTCTATGGAGTCGGTCATGCCATCCAGCCATCTCATTCTCTGTCGTCCCCGTCTCCTCCTACCCCCAATCCCTCCCAGCATCAGAGTCTTTTCCAGTGAGTCAGCTTGTCACATGAGGTGGCCAAAGTATCAGAGTTTCAGCTTTAGCATCAGTCCTTCCAATGAACACCCAGGATTGATCTCCTTTAGAATGGACTGGTTGGATCTCCTTGCAGTTCAAGGGACTCTCAAGAGTCTTCTCCAACACCACAGTTCAAAAGCATCGATTCTTCGGCGATCAGCCTTCTTCACAGTCCAACTCTCACATCCATACATGACCACGGGAAAAACCATAGCCTTGACTAGATGGGCCTTGTAGGCAAAGTAATGTCTCTACTTTAATATGCTGTCTAGGTTGGTCATAATTTTCCTTCCAAGGAGTAAGCGTCTTTTAATAGGTCCTGCTAATTTGCAGAGCTAATATTCCCAAGTGATGTTAATACTGCTTGTTTAGATCCCTAACTATGAGAACTACTGCAGTGACGACGTTTAACTCTGAATCAAAGATATACTGCATCCCATTCTTTCCTTCTTCTTGGAGATCTTGTTTCATCAATCCTTCCTTCTATTTCTCTATTTTTCAATCTCTTACTTACTGGGGAATCCTTCGGATCACCACTCAGGCATATTCTAACTCCATTTATCTGTTTGTTGCTGTTCAGTCACTAGGTTGTGCCTGACTCTTTGTGACTGCGCACGTTAGGGTTTTATGTCCTCCACTCTCTCCTGGAGTTTGTTCAAATTCATATCCGTTAAGTTAATGATGCTATCTAATCATCTCCTCCTCTGCTGCCCTTCTCCTTTTGACTTCAGTCTTTCTGAGCATTGGGGTCTTTTCTAATGAGTCAGCCCTTCGCATCAGGTGGCCAGTGTATTGGAACTTCAGCTTTAGCATCAGTCCTTAGAGTGAAGATTCAGGGTTGATTTTCTTTAGGACTGACTGGTTTGATCTCCTTACAGTCCACAGCACTCTCAAGAGTCTTCTCCAACACCACAGTTTGAAAGCAACAATTCTTCTGGGCTCAGCCTTTTTTATGGTCCAGCTGTCACATCTGTACATGACTACTGGCCACCTCATGTGACGAGTTGACTCACTGGAAAAGAGTCTGATGCTAGGAAGAATTGGAGGTGGGAGGAGAAGGGGACGACAGAGAATGAAATGGCTGGATGGCATCACCGGCTCTATGGACAAGAGTTTGAGTGAACTCTGGGAGTTGGTGATGGACAGGGAGGCCTGGCGTGCTGTGATTCATGGGGTCGCAAAGAGTCGGACATGCCTGAGTGACTGAACTGAACTGAACTGGAAAAATCATAGCTTTGACTACATGGAAGCTTGTTAACTAAGTGATGTCTCTGGTTTCTAACATGCTGTCTAGGTTTGTCTTAGCTTTCCTTTCAAGAAGCAAGTGATTTTAATTTCGTGGCTGTAGTCACCATCCACAGTGATTTTGGAAGTAAGAAGATAAAATCTGTCACTGCTTACACTTTTTCCCCTTTTTTTTGCCATGAAGTGATTGGACCAGTTGCCATGATCTTAGTTTTTTTAATGTTACAAAATATAAAACAAAATGCACACATAACTGCAAATAGCTTTCTTGGACCCAGGATTCCTCTCTGGCTATCATATGATATCCACAAATCCAGAGTTCTTGGAGAATTTTTCTACTCAAGCTGTAGTTTTTTCACTATCTTTTGTTTTTTTCTAGCTTTGTATAATCTGGTTCTGCTTTTGCTACTTCTACTGTTACACCATAACTGATGATCTGGATAACCTAAGTAATTTTGTGCATTTATGGCACTATTTCAGTTATTTTTAGGTAGGAAAAATTTTTATTTTAAAAAGAAATAAACATTTCAGAGAATTTTATAATTCACAGAACTATGTTCCAACTTGCTCTACCATTTGCAAGTTGGGTGATTATATATAAGGGCTTAATCTCTTTGAGGTTCAGTATTCACTGATGTTAACCGGAGTTAACAACATCTTTTGCTATGTTATTTTAAGATTAGAGCTATTGCACATGTAATGCCTAAACTAGTGCTTGGATTATAAGTAGTAACTAATAATAACAATAGAAATATTAGCTATAATTTTGATAGAACACAGTAAAATCTGATTTTGAGTTTGTGCTTTGTCACCAACTATCAGAATGCAAGAGGATGATAGCATTGATTGTTTTAAAGTGGAATGTTTATTATATGTAAATTCTAAAGAATCCAAAGAATGCTTTACTATGAATTAAGCAGTTCACTTATTGACAAGTTACGTTATCTTCTATCTTATGGATAGGTCATGATGGTTCTTGAACTGCAAGAATTGAAGAAGTTTTTCTTTTAATAATTTTATTTATTTATTTATTTTTGGCTGTGCTGGGTCTTGGTTGTTGTGAAGACTATTCTCTAGTTGTGGTGAGTGAGGGCAGGGGCTTTTCATTGTGGGGGCTTCTCTTGTTGCAGAGCACAGGCTCTAGGACATGCAGGCTTCAGTAGTTTTAGCACATGACTCCTGGGCCCTAGAACACAGGCTAATAGTTGTGACACAGGGCCTTAATTGCTCTGCAGTGGGATCTTCCTGGATCAGGGATGGAACTCATGTCTCCTGCATTGGCAGGTGGATTCTTTACCACTGAGCCACCAGGGAAGCCCAAGAACTATCTTATTATCCAAGAGTTATCCAAAGGGACCCTCTAGGTGATAAGCATATTTCTCCCTATAACTACATTATAATCACAGCCGTGTCTTTTCATGATCACAGTCAACTATCTTTTGTGGAGTTGGTGGGCTTGACAGATCCAGCTCATCTTTATCAGAAATCAGAAACAGGCCAGGAACTCTTTTTCAAAAGAACAACTCTTCTCCTCTTAGGTGGCTTCGGAACCAAGGAGGGCCACAGTAAGTAGCCTATGTAGCTTGTCATAAACCTCACACATCATCTTTTCTCGCTCCAGATACCTACAATATCTCAGGGTCTACAGAGCCTGTGTCCTAAGCAGTAGCAGTCCCTTCATTCCAGCCAGGGTCTAGGGTGAACTCCTGTGCTGTTCTGTGCTCTAATCATGGTTGGCAGCTTTTCACATCATCCAGTGTAGGGGCCAGAGTAATATCCAAGCTGGCGCATATTCTGCCTCTAGAACTGAAAGAGGCTTGTCAGGTATCATGCTTCTTTCTTTGGAGTGGAAGATGCAAGGGTTGTTTTTGTTTTTTTTTCCTTTGAAGAAGTTTGTCCAGCGTTCCGCAGACAACAGGACTTTTAGCAATTTCAGAGATGCAGCAGACCCCTGAAACTTGCTTACTTCTTGCCCATTGGAGCATATTTGACTCCTAAAGCCTCTAACATAGTTGTCATTTCTTGTTTATTTGATTCTATTAGCATGAGGTTATGAGTATAATGTGCCAGTAGGATATTCTTCAGGATGAGCAGCCAGTCCAGATTTCTTTGACAGAGGCAGAAAGTGTTAACATAAACCTGGGGCAAGACTGCAAATGTATACTATCGTCAATTCCAAGTGAATGATAACTGTTTCTGTCCCTCTTTTCTGAAAGGGGTTAAAAAGGAACACATTTTCCAGATCAAAGGCTTTATACCATGGACCTGCAGCTGTGTTTATCTGCACTGGCAAAGACAGCACATCTAGCATAACAAATACAATGAAGGCTACTGCTTGACTGAGTTTGACTGTTGGCATCCAGGAAGCGTTTTGATTTTGTAGGTGCCAGGCTTAAGATTTAAATAGAAATATGCTGGGACCACTAGCCCTGCCTTCTTTAGGAAACTCATCTCTGCCATCTCTCCTGCAAAATGATACCAGTTTTGATTTGCAGTCTTGGCTGGGAAAGCAGTTTCAGAGGCCGCCCTTGACTTTTCACATTACTACAGGACTCAGGCAGGGAAAATGATATAGAGGTTGTACTGATTACCAAATATACCCATTTCAAGTATAATATTGCAAAATGGGGGCATTACTGGTTGGGTTCGTGAACTGAGTGGACTATTGTGGACTATACCCAAAACTCCATTTAGTACCTGGCCCTACATGTTCTTCTTCAACAGGGATCTCATCAGTACACTACAGAACTACAGTACACTGTAGTTCCCCAGCATCCAGTGTCAACAAGGATCTTATGCCAGTGACCTAGAACTGTTTAGTATTCTCTTTTTCTCAAGGAATAGATGAAGATTAAAGTGTCAGAAGTTTAACAGGGAGTGCTAGATTCCAACATCTATGGAAGCAAGATTGAGCAGAGGGATACATCAGACTTTGTTTATCCATTCATCAGCTTATGGGCATTTGGGTGTTTTCCACCTTGTAACTGTTCTGAATAATGCTGCTATGAACAACAGTGTACAAATGTCTGCTTGAGTCCTTGTTTTTAATTTTCTCTCTTTTGGGTAGATAGCCGGACTTGGAATTATTGAACTGAATAGTTGTGTTTTAAATGATAGCAATACATAATATTTGTTTTATTCAACATGTTCACTATTGAAAGAGTATAATTCTAATTGTATACAAAAGCATATTCTTTCAATAAATTTTCTTTTATCATAGGAATGCCAATCTGCTAAGTAGTTTATATTCATTATATCTTAAATAATGGCTGACAAATAGTAATTACAAATTAAATGTATTATTGATATCTACTATTGTAATCTCATTGAATCCTTGTAATAGCTGAAGAAAGGGTATAACTATTTTTGTACTAAATGTATTAAATGAAATAACTGGGCTCAAATAGGTTAGTAACTTGCCTAAGGTCACACAGATCCATGGTAGCAGAGCCAGGCTTGGCAACTAAAAGTAATTGCCTCAAAGAATATGCTCCGAATTATCATCCTTTCTTAAAGGAGCTTCCCTGGTGGCTCAAATGGTAAAGAATTCTCCTGCAAAGAAGGAGACCCTGGATTGATCCCTGGTTGGGAAAATCCCCTGGAGAAGGGAATGGCAAGCCACTCTAGTATTCTTGCCTGGAGAATTCCACGGACAGAGGAACCTCACGGGCTATAGTTCATAGGATCTCAAAGAGACAGACCTGATTGAGTGATTAACACTTTCACTTTTCACTTTTCTACTAAAGAGCTGTTAGGTCTTTGGCCTTATACTTTTAAATGTATTTAATTACTTTAAAGTGTGGAATTCCCTAAGGGGAATTTTGTATTTTTGTTTGTTTTTTTATAGCATATTCATTTATATTATAAAAATATATATCTAGTATATTATTTTAGTATAAGCATTTTGATAGTCATAAAGTGCCTTTTTTCCTATTTATCCTCTAATTCCATGAGAGTGCATGGAATATAGCACTAGCCTAAGATGTATATAATTTTTTATTTTCATGTATGTAAGAACCGGAAACAAATAAATTTTCTACCCTAGATTTTTTCAATTAATAGACATTGTAACATTTTAGAAATTTTAGGCCATTTCTCAGAGAACAAGTAGAAAGTTATTTGAAAATATTTTCTTCATTTTCAGAAACATAAAGTGTATTTATCAGATAGTTAAATCAAAATAAACTACAAAATAATTTAACTTTGCTTTTTCCATAATTATTTGCCTATAATTATTTTATGAGAAAAATTTATCATATAATTAATAAGATGTGTAATTATTTGTTGAAGACTCTTGAGAGTCCCTTGGACTGCAAGGAGATCCACCCAGTCCATTCTAGAGGAGATCAATCCTGGGTGTTCATTGGAAGGACTGATGCTAAAGCTGAAACTCCAATACTTTGGCCACCTCATGCAACGAGTTGACTCACTGGAAAAGAGTCTGATGCTAGGAGGGATTGGGGGTGGGAGGAGACGGGGACAACAGAGAATGAGATGGCTGGATGGCATCACTGACTCGATGGACATGAGTTTGAGTGAACTCCAGGAGTTGGTGATGGACAGGGAGGCCTGGTGTGCTGTGATTCATGGGTTCGCAAAGAGTCGGACACGACTGAGCGAATGAACTGAACTGAACTGAATCTGCTAATAGATTTACAGGCAAGCAACATGCACAAAAAGCAAATTTAACAACATCTTTTAAAAAATATGTTTCTCTATACTAAGATAGTTTAAAACCATATTGAGAGAAATGTGCAAAGTATTTAAATGGTAGTTAGCTTTCTACTGTGTTGGTTTTTACATTTTTTAAGAGATCCTTTACAAAGTGGCATAGATATCTGTCTGAAGTAATCAAGTTATATCAAGCAAAATAGTTTCAAGGATAAGTTGCTTTTATATTACATTAAATTTACCGTACAGTCTTTGGTCAACATACTACTTTTATTATCAGTTTGTTCCTTAATGAATTTTTCTGATTACATTATTTATTCTTTTTTTTAAAGCCATTATAACTCTAACTTTGATTTGGCTGTGTGAAAACTGGAATGAGAAAGGTAACAAATAGCTGAGATTCTTTAAGAATTTATCAAACTCTGCAAACTATAAGTAGCATATATCATGATAATTTAATAGCATTATTAAATGTATACAATTCAAAATTAAACACTTAGCTTTTAAGTGTTTCTTGAAACACTTGAAATTGATAAGCAAAATTTTTTTTAATTTTAAAATTTGCTTATAAGCAAATTTGATTTACATGTCAATATTTCTCATTCTTTGATTATTTAGAGCAGTATTTTCTAAAATAACTTTTGTCAAGGTTTGTCTCTCCAGATGTTTGGTCAAAAAAGTTTGGAGGATCCCCACAATTATCTCTTATTACAGAATGACTGCAAGCGTTAGTCTATAAATCATTCTGTGCAGTCCTGCAGTAAGGAAATTCAATTAATGTATTAATTCAAAAGATTTGAAACCCTGATTTATAAAATTATATATACATGAACAACTTCTAACCTCTGTGGAGTCCAACCTGGCAAATAACAGTAAAACAGAAAGAAAAAAAGATGTTTTTAGATTTTATATCTGTACATATAAGCACTTGCTTAAATATATTGTCACCTGCACTAAGATTTAAATGAGGAGTTTTAAGTCTCCAGCAAGGTTTCATTCAACTGGCAGGGTTTCTAAATTAACTCCTTTGATAATTACAAGTCAAGTATGTTAAACAAATGAAAGACCTGGTGCTGAAAAATCAGTCATTAAGTTCAGGATTAAATATACTGAGTGATTCAGAAACAATGAAAATTTTGAACTAAGATGACAATTTAAGAAATTTGCTATATTATATAAAGTGTCCACATTTTTATATTTTTAGCAAAAAACAGGTAAATTAAGCCAGTAATATTTTATAAAATTAGATAACTGATTTCATGTCTAGTATTTATTTTTAAAATAACCTTGGTTTATTCATAAACCTACTTTGGCCACCTGGTGCAAAGAGTTGACTTATTGGAAAAGACCCTGATGCTGGGAAAGATTAAAGGCAAAAGGAGAAGAGGGTAACAGAGAATGAGATAATTGGATAGCATCACCAACCCAATGGACATGAACTTGAGCAAAGTCTGGGAGACGATGGAGGACAGGGAAGCTTGGCATGCTGCAGTCCATGGGGTTAAAAACAGTTGGACACAACAGCGACTGAACAATGACACAACTAGTATTTTGGAAAGAGACTTTATGAAAAAAGAAAAGATTGCATGAAATAATGTCATGGTCAGAGGAAAGAAGAATTTAATCATAACACTGATCAGACATTGTGTTGTAATTTCCTACAGAAAAGAAAAAATTCAATGAACATTATTTAGATTTTTTCTATGTGTTTTCTCATAAAAATAAAACATTAGCTATGTTTAAAAATTAAAAATCAGATATTATGAGCATCTAAGATCTAAAGTGATTTTTATGTACATGGAATCCTTTGGTTGAATGGCAGGAAAGAACACTACCTTCTCCTTTACCTTAACGCCTAAATTATGAACTTCTTTTGTAAGATGCCCTGTGTCTCTTAGTTCTATTAGAAAGAATAAAGATCACCTGGCTACCTAACACTATTTTTGAGTATCCATGTAATGTCCTTGGCATGTAAGTCAAGATGGCAGAGTAGAAGGACATGCACTCATCTCCTGTGAGAATTATAACAACTTGTTGAACAACCATCGAGGGGAGAATGTTGGATCCCACCAAAATAAGACACCCCACATCCAAGGACAAAGGAGAAGCCCCAGAAAGATGGGTAGGAGGGGTGAAATCGCGTTTAGAATTAAACCCCATACCCACCAGAGACGCTCGGAGGGCTCAAACAAAACCTTGTGTGCACCAGGAAACCCCACAGGGACTGAGCCAGATCTGCCTTTGAGTGTTTGTGTCTCCTGTGGTCAGTAGCGGCCTGCTGTAGGGGCAAGGGCTATGGGTGCAGCAGACCTGGGTGTGGTATAAGCCCTCTTGGAGGAGGTTGCCATTAATACAACCGTAGAGCCCCAAGAACTTACACAGGACTGGGAAAACAGACGCTTGGAGGGCACAAACAAAACCTTGTGGGTACCAGAACCCAGGAGAAAGGAGCAGTGACCCCACAAGAGGGTGACCCAGACTTACCTGTGAGTGTCCAGGAGTCTCTGGCAGAGGCGTGGGTCAGTGGTTGTCTGCTGCAGGATTGGGAGCACTGAGTGCTGCAGTGCATTCACAGGATCTTTTGAAGGAGGTCTCCATTATCTTTATTACCTCCACCATAGTTTGATCTCAGGTCAAACAACAGGGAGGGAACACAGCCCCGCCCATCAACAGAAGACAGGATTAAAGATTTACTGAGCATGGCCCTGCCCATCAGAACCAGACCAACTTTCCCTCACAGTCAGGGAAGCTTCCATAAGCCTCTTAGCCTTATCCTTCAAAGGGCAGACAGAATGAAAACCACAATCACAGAAAACTAATCAAACTGATCACATGGACCACATCCTTGTCTAACTCCAAGAAACTACGAGCCATTCTGTGTAGGGCCAGCCAAGATGGATGGGTCATGTGAAGAGTTGTGACAAAATGTGGTCCACTGGAGAAGGGAATGGCAAACCACTTCAGTATTCTTGCCTTGAGAACCCCATGAACAGTATGAAAAGGCAAAAAGATAGGACACTGGAGGATTAACTCCCCAGGTCAGTCAGTAGGTGCCCAATATGCTACTGGAGGAGAGTGGGGAATAACTCCAGAAAAACTGAATAGTGAAAACAACTGAAAGTGAAAACAACGCCCAGTTGTTGATGTGACTGGTGATGGAAGTAAATGTTAGGTCCATGAAATGTTAGGTCCATGAGTCAAAGTAACTTGGAAGTGGTCAAACAGGAGATGGCAAGAGGGAACATTGACCTTTCAGGAATCAGTGAACTAAAACGGACTGGAATGGGCAAATTTAACTCAGATGACCATTATATCTACTTCTGTGGGTAAGAATCCCTTAGAAGAAATGGAGTAGCCCTCACAGTCAATAAAAGAGTTGGAAATGCAGTTCTTGGATGCAATCTCAAAAACAACAGAATGTTCATTCTCCATATCCAAGGCAAGCCATGCAATATCACAGGAAGCCAAGTCTATGCCCAACCAGTAATGATGAAGAAGCTGAAGTTGAACAGTTCTATGAAGACCTACATGATGTTCTAGAACTAACACCCAAAAAAGATTTCCTTTTCATCATAGAGGATTAAAATGTAAAAGTAGAAAGTTAAGAGATACCTGGAGTAAAAGGCAAGTTTGGCTTTGGAGGACAAAATGAAGGAGGACAAAGGCTAACAAGAGTTTTGCCAAGAGAATGCACTGGTCATTGCCAACACCCTCTTCCAACAACACAAGAGAAGACACTACATGGACTTTCAGTTCAGTTCAGTCCAGTCAGTTCAGTCGCTCAGTCGTGTCCGACTCTCTGTGACCCCATGAATCACAGCATGCCAGGCCTCCCTGTCCATCACCAACTCCCGGAATTCACTCAAACTCATGTCCACAGAGTCGGTGATGTCATCCAGCCATCTCATTCTCTGTCGTCCCCTTCTCCTCCTGCCCCCAACCTTTCCCAGCATCAGAGTCTTTTCCAGTGAGTCAACTCGTTGCATGAGGTGGCCAAAGTATTGCAGTTTCAGCATTAGCATCAGTCCTTCCAATGAACACCCAGGATTGATCTCCTTTAGAATGGACTGGTTGGATCTCCTTGCAGTCCAAGGGACTCTCAAGAGTCTTCTCCAGCGCCACAGTTCAAAATCATCAATTCTTCGACAATCAGCTTTCTTCACAATCCAACTCTCACATCCATACATGACCACTGGAAAAACCATAGCCTTGACTAGACGGACCTTGGTTGGCAAAGTAATGTCTCTGCTTTTTAATATACTATCTAGGTTGGTCATAACTTTCCTTCCAAGGAGTAAGCGTCTTTTACCAGATGGTAAATATAGAAATCAGATTGATTATATTCTTTGCAGCCAAAGATGGAGACGCTCTATACAGTCAGCAAAAACAAGACCAGGGACTGACTGAGGCTCAGATCATGAACTCCTTATTGCCAAATGCAGACTTAAATTGAAGCAAGTAGGGAAAACCACTAGACCGTTCAGGTATGACCTAAATCAAATCCCTTTTGATTATACAGTGGAAGTGACAAATAGATTCAAGGGATTAGATCTGACAGAGTCCCTGAAGAATTATGGAAGGAGGTTTGTGACATTGTACAAGAGGCAATAATCAAGACCATCCCCAAGAAAAAGAAATGCAAAAAGGCAAAATTGTTTTCTGAGGAGGCTTTATAAATAGCAGGGGGAAAAAAACAGAGGCATAAGGCAAAGGAGAAAAGGAAAGATATAACCATTTGAATACAGAGTTCCCAGGAACAGCAAGGAGAGATAAGAACTCCTTCCTCAGTGATCAATGCAAAGAAATAGAGGAAAACAATAGAATTGGAAAGAATAACGTTCTCTTCAAGAAAATTAGAGCTACCAAGGGAATATTTCATGAAAATATGGGCACAATAAAGGACAGAAATGGTAGGGACCTAACAGAAGCAGAAGATATGAAGAAGAGGTGGCAAGAATAGTAGTTGAAACTACTGCACAACATTCTTTGGCATTGCCTTTCTTTGGGATTAGAATGAAAACTGACCTTTCCCAGTCCTGTGAACAATGATGCTGGGAAGGACTGGGGGCAGGAGAAGAAGGGGACGACAGAGAATGAGATGGCTGGATGGCATCACAGACTCGATGGACCTGAGTTTGAGTGAACTCCGGGAGTTGGTGATGGACAGGGAGGCCTGGCTTGCTGTGATTCATGGAGTCACAAAGAGTCGGACACGACTGAGTGACAGAACTGAACTGAACTGAACTGCACAATTGCACTCATCTCACATGTTAGGAAAGTAATGCTCAAAATTCTCCAAACGAGGCTTCAGTGGTACATGAACTGAACTTCGAGATGTCCAAGCTGGATTTAGAAAAGGCAGAGGAACCGGAGATCAAATTGCCAAGGTTCACTGGATCATTGAAAAAGCAAGAGAGTTCCAGAAAAACATCTACTTCTGCTTTATTGACTATGCCAAAGTCTTTGACTGTGTGGATCACAACAAAAGTCTTAAAGAGATAGGAATACAAGGCTGCCTTACCTGCCTCCTGAGAAATCTGTATGCAGGTCAAGAAACAATAGTTAAAACTGGACATGGAACAACGAAATGATTCCAAATTGGGAAAGGAGTATGTCCATGCTGTACATTGTCACCCTGCTTATTTAACTTATATGCAGAGTACATCATGAGAAATGCTGAGATGGATGAAGCACAAGCTGGAATCAAGATTGCCAGGAGAAATATCAATGACCTCAGATACGCAGATGACACCACCCCTATGGGAGAAAGTGAAGAAGAACTAAAGAGCCTCTTGATGAAATTTAAAGAGGAGAGTGAAAAAGTTGCCTTAAAACTCAACATTCAGAAAATGAAGATCATGGCATTTGGTCCTATCATTTCATGGCAAATAGATGGGAACACAATGAAAACAGTGAGAGACTTTACTTTGGGGGGCTCAAAAATCACTGCAGATGGTGACTACAGCCATAAAATTAAAAGACACTTGCTCCTTGGAAGAAAAGCTATGACTAACCTAGACAGCATATTAAAAAGCAGAGACATTACTTTGCCAAAAAAGGTCCATCTAGTCAAAGCTATGGTTTTTCCAGTTGTCATGTATGGATATGAGAGTTGGACTATAAAAAAAGCTGAGCACTGAAGAATTGATGCTTTTGAAACTGTGGTGTTGGAAAAGACTCTTGAGGGTCCCTTGCACTTCAAGGAGATCCAGCCAGTGCATCCTAAAGGAAATCAGTCCTAAATATTCATTGGAAGGATTGATGCTGAAACTGAAAGTCCAATATTGACCACCTGATGTGAAGTACTGACTTATTTGAAAAGACCCTAATGCTGGGCAAGATTGAAGCAGGAGGAGAAGGGGATGAAGGAGGATGAGATGCTTGGATGGCGTCACTGACTCTATGGACAAGAGTTTGGGCAAGCTCCAGGAGTTGGTATCATATAGGGAAGCCTGGCATACTACTGCCCATGGGGTAGCAAAGATTGAGACATGACTGAGCGACTGAACTGACTGATTTAATGTCCATGCCTGTGATGGAGTACTACATATGCTTCAGAATTCTTCCTCACTATCCCTGAAATGGCCTGACTTATTCAAAAAGCTTGTTGGATCCTTTACGGCAGTCAAATGACAACTCACATGGAATGTGTACAAATTGATAAGAAAGAGGAAGGCAGATGGGGAACATAGTATCAGCTTTATTACTGTATATATTACTTTATTACTCTATCAGAGAATGTACTTTGCATAAGACCTGAATGAGATACCTAACCAAACTTCACATTTGTGCTAGCTCAGTCATGTCCGACTCTTCGTGATCCTTTGGACTGCAGCCCACTAGAGTCCTCTGTCCATGGGATTTTTCAGGCAAGAATACTTGAGTGAGTTACCATTTCTTCCTGCAGGGGATCTTCCCAAGCCAGAGTTTGAACCCACATCTCCTGCCTCCGCTGCATTACAATTTACAGCTGAGCCATTGAGGAAGCCCTCAAATTTGAACAGACCTAAGCATCTGAGTAAGACTTATGGGTTAGAAGTACTGAGGAGAATTTGTGCTATATGCAGGCATCTGGCTCCCAGAGGAAGAAAGAGAAGAGCATACTTAATTTTTATTCTTTTTCCTCAAATTGACCAGTTGAGTGAATCATAGTGTTTCCTCTGAGGCAGAATAAACTCATTTTCCTCAATGTGAAAACACACATGAGTAGTATGGATGATGTGTTCTCTCTTAACAGTGCTATTTGGGGAGACAAATGTGATTATCACCAAACATGCATCAACTCTTAAATGAAAAGCTATTGGTAAGAGTTTGGTTTTACTGTTCAGATGTTGTTTTACCTTCAAGATGTCAAAACTACCCAAGATCAAGTTTTCTTATATCTAATTTAATAATAATAACGTCTAACTTTTAAAGTTATTTTAACAGTTAAAACAAGTAATGCATGTGAAAATGTGTAAAAATACAATATTATTATTAGGTGGCATAGGTCAATTAAGACTTATTGAGCACTTTGCTAAACTTGGAAGATACAAAGATGAATAAGATTTAGTCTCTGATCTTGGGTCTCAACGTAAGCATAAAAAATCAAACAGATCATTTCAGGGAAATGGTATTAATAAATGGTCTGAGTGCATGGGAATATTTAAGTTGGTTTCAAATTTTTATATAGATCACATGAGTCCACTGAAGAAAAACTGCTAAGCTTTATGTCTTTGGTTTTCTTTCTATACTTACGTTGCTTTCTAACCAACATTTATATGAAGGTGAATTCTATGAATCCTAACACTGAACTATTGCGGTCATGTCATGTGGTGGTAACACTGGATTTATCACCTTTAGGCTATATATTGTGAAAAACTAGGGAGCATGTCACAAGATCAACAAGTTTATGGGATAGAATTGACATCTGAGATGAAAGCCAAAGCTAAGAGATTGTTCCCATTACAGTAAGAACTGTGAAATTGCAAGAGGAAGAACCTGTGCAGTAGTCAGGGTAAAAACCAAATAGGGAGTAAAAATCGGGAAAGCACACAGGCACTGTAGACTTGCACAGAAGATGAATTCCTTGAACTAAGCTCAGCTCATCAAACTTTCTAAAATGAAAGCTATCTTAGGCAGGCAGCCGAAAATACTAGCTGAGAGTACTGCTCAGCCTCCTTTTTTTCAAATTTCTCCCTTTAAAAAACGTGTGATAAAATATACATAACAAAAATTTACCATTTTATCCATTTTAAAGTGTACAATTTAGTAACACTAAGTACATTAACAATGTTGTATAACTATCACCACTATCCATTTTCAGAACTTTTTCATCATCCCAGATAGAAACACTTCAGCCATTACACAATAACTCCCCATTCTTCCCTTCCCCCAACCCTTAGTTATCTATATTCTACTTTCTGTCTTTATGAATTTTCCTATTATGGATACCAATACTTTGGCCACCTGAGGCGAAGAACTAACTCATTGGAAAAGACCCAGATGCTGGGAAAGATTGAAGGCAGGAGGAGAGGGGGGCAACAGAGGATGAGATGGTTGGATGTTATCACTGACTCTATGGACATGAGTTTGGGCAAGCTGCGGGAGTTGGTGATGGGCAGGGAAGCCTGGCGTGCTGCAGTCCATGGAGTTGTAAGGAGTTGGATATGACTGAATATAGCAGAATAATACTTTTGTGTTTGGCTTATTTCAGTAAACATAATATTTTTAAATTTCATCCATGTTGTAGCTTGTGTCAGAATTTCACTCATTTTTAAGGCTGAATACTATTTTACTGTACATAAATTCAGTTCAGTTCAGTCGCTCAGTCGTGTCTGACTCTTTGTGACCCCATGAATCACAGCACACCAGGCCTCCCTGTCCATCACCAACTCCCAGAGTTCACTCAAACTCATGTCCATCGAGTTGGTGATGCCATCCATCCATCTCATTCTCTGTCATCCCCTTCTCCTCCCGCCCCCAATCCCTCCCAGCATCAGACTCTTTTCCAGTGAGTCAACTCGTCACATGAGGTGGCCAAAGTATTGGAGTTTCAGTTTCAGCATCAGTCCTTCCAATGAACATCCAGGACTGATCTCCTTTAGAATGGACTGGTTGGATCTCCTTGCAGTTCAAGGGACTCTCAAGAGTCTTCGCCAGCACCACAGTTCAAAAGTATCAATTCTTCGGCGATCAGCTTTCTTCACAGTCCAACTCTCACATCCATACATGACCATGGGAAAAACCATAGCCTTGACTAGACAGATCTTGGTTGGCAAAGTAATGTCTCTGCTTTTTAATATGCTATCTAGGTTGGTCATAACTTTCCTTCCAAGGAGTAAGCATCTTTTAATTTCATGGCTGCAATCAGCATCTGCAGTGATTTTGGAGCCCAAAAAAATAAAGTCTGACACTGTTTCCACTGTTTCCCCATCTATTTCCCATGAAGTGATGGGACGAGATGCCATGATCTTTGTTTTCTGAATGTTGAGCTTCAAGCCAACATTTTCACTCTCCTCTTTCACTTTCATCAAGAGGCTTTTGAGTTCTTCTTCACTTTTTGCCATAAGGGTAGTGTCATCTGCATATCTGAGGTTATTGATATTTCTCCCAGCAATCTTGATTCCAGCTTGTGCTTCTTCCAGCCCAGTGTTCCTCATGATGTACTCTGCGTATAAGTTAAATAAGCAGGGTGACAATATACAACCTTGACACACTCCTTTTCCTATTTGGAACCAGTCTGTTGTTCCATGTCCAGTTCTAACTGTTGCTTCCTGACCTGAATACAGGTTTCTCAAAAGGCAGGTCAGGTGGTCTGGTATTCCCATCTCTTTCAGAATTTTCCACAGTTAATTGTGATCCACACAGTCAAAAGCTTTGGCATAGTCAATGAAGCAGAAATATATGTTTTTCTGGAACTCTCCTGACCTTTTTTTTCTTAAATTTTATTCATCGATTGATTTTTGGAGAAACCACTTATCTGTTTTCATGGTTATACCATTTTGCATTCCCACCAGCAATGCATGAAGTTACAATTTCCCCATGTCCTCACAGACTTAATTTTTGTTTGCTTCTTTTTAATTATAGCCATCCTAAAGGGTATGAAGGCAATGGCAAGCCACTCCAGTACTATTGCCTAGAAAATCCCATGGATGGAGGAGCCTGGTAGGCTGCAGTCCGTGGGGTCGCTAAGGGTCGGACACGACTGAGCGACTTCACTTTCACTTTTCACTTTCCACTTTGACACATTGGAGAAGGAAATGGCAACCCACTCCAGTGTTCTTGCCTGGAGAATCCCAGGGACAGGGGAGCCTGGTTGGGCTTCCGTCTGTGGGGTCACACAGAGTCGGACACGACTGAAGTGACTTAGCAGCAGCAGCAGCAAAGGGTATGAACTGATATCTCATTGTGATATTTTTAAATTAATTTATTTATTTTAATTGGAGGCTAATTGCTTTACAATATTGTGGTGGTTTTTGCCATACATCAACATGAATCAGCCATAGGTGTACATGTGTCCCCACCATCCCAAACCCCACTCCCACTTCCGTCCCTACCCCATCCCTCTGGGTTGTCCCAGAGCACCAGCTTGGTGTGCCCTGCTTCATGCATCAAACTTGCACTGGTCATCTGTTTTACATATGGTAATATACGTGTTTCAATGCTATTCTCTCAAACTGTCCCACCCTTGCCCTCTCCCACATAGTCCAGTAGTCTGTTCTTTACATCTATGTCTCTTTTGCTGTCTTGCATATAGGGTCATTGTTACCATCTTTCTAAATTCCATATATATGTGTTAATATACTGTATTGGTGTTTCTCTTTCTGATTTATTTCACTGTGTATAATAGGCCCCAGTTTCATCCAGTTCATTAGAAATGACTCCATGGTGTGTGAGAGTTGGACTGTGAAGAAAGCTGATCACCGAAGAATTGATGCTTTCGAATTGTGGTGTTGGAGAAGACTCTTGAGAGTCCCTTGTACTGCAAGGAGATCCAACCAGTCCATTCGAAAGGAGATCAATCCTGGGTATTCATTGGAAGGACTGACGCTAAAGCTGAAACTCCAATACTTTGGCCACCTCATGCGACCTGTTGACTCACTGGAAAAGACTCTGATGCTGGGAGGGATTGGGGGCGGGAGGAGATGGGGACGACAGAGAATGAGATGGCTGGATGGCATCACCGACTCTGTGGACATGAGTTTGAGTGTACTCCGGGAGTTGGTGATGGACAGGGAGGCCTGGCGTGCTGTGATTCATGGGGTCGTAAAGAGTCGGACACGACTGAGCGACTGAACTGAACTGAACTGAATATTCCATTGTGTATATGTACCACAAATTTTTAATCCATTCATCTGCAGATGGACATCTAGGTTGCTTCCATGACCTAGCTATTGTAAATAGTGCTGCAATGAGCATTGGGATACACGTGTTTCTTTCAATTCTTCTTTCCTCGGTGTGTATGCCCAGAAGTGGGATTGCTGGTTGTATGGCAGTTCTATTTCCAGTTTTTGAAGGAATCTCCACACTGTTCCTCATAATGGCTGTACTAGTTTGCATTCCCACCAACAGTGTAAGAGGGTTCCCTTTTCTCCACACCCTCTCTAATATTTATCATTTGTAGACTTTTTCATAGCAATGATTCTGACTGGTGTGAGATGGTACCTCATTGTGGTTTTCTTTTGCATTTTTCTGATAATGAGTGATGTTTAGCATCTCTTCATGTATTTGTTAGCCATCTGTATGTTTTCTTTGGAGAAATGTCCATTTAATTCATTTTTTGATTGGGTCATTTATTTTTCTGGAATTGAGCTGCATGAGCTGCTTGTATATTTTAGAAATTAATTCTTTGAGAATTGTTTCATTTGCTATTATTTTCTCCCATTCTGAAGGCTGTCTTTTCACTTGCTTATAGTTTCCTTCATTGTGCAAGAGCTTTTAAATTAGGTCCCATTTGTTTATTTTTGTTTTTATTTCATTACTCTTGGTGGTGGGTCATAGAGGATTGTAATTTATGTCAGAGTGTTCTGCCTATATTTTCCTCTATGAGTTTTATAGTTTCTCTTGCATTACTATACACTAACAATGAGAAAACAAAAGAGAAATTAAGGAAACAAACCCATTCAGTATTTCAAAGAAAAGAATAGAATACTTAGGAATAAATTTACCTAAAGAAACAAAAGACCTATATATAGAAAACTATAAAACACTGATGAAAGAAATAAAAGATGACACAAATAGATGGAGAAATATATCATGTTTGTAGATTGGAAGAATCAATATAGTGAAAATGAGTATACTACCCAAAGCAATTTATAGATTCAACACAATCCCTATCAAGATACCTACAGTATTTTTCACAGGACTAGAACAAATAATTTCACAATTTGTATGGAAACACAAAAAAGCTTGAATAGCCAAAGCAATCTTGAAAAAGAAGAATGGAACTGGAGGAATCAACCTGCCTGACTTCAGACTATACTACAAAGAGACAGTCATCATGACAATATGGTACTGGCACAAAGACAGTGTATATCAGTGGAACAGAATAGAAAGCCCAGAGATGAATCCACGTACTTATGGACACTTTATCTTTGACAAAGGAGGCAAAAATATACAATGGAGAAAAGATAATCTCTTTAACAGTGGTATTGGGAAAACTGGTCAACTACTTGTAAAAGAATGAAACTAGAACACTTTCTAACACCATACAAAAAAATAAACTCAAAATGGATTAAAGATCTAAATGTAAGACCAGAAACTATAAAACTCATTGTGATTTTGATTTGCGTTCCCCTGATGACTAATGTTGGTAAACATCTTTTCATGTACCTATTGGTCATTTGTGTATTTTCTTTAGAGAAATGTCTATTCAATTCTTTGCTTATTTTTTGAATTGGTTTGTTTGGTTTTTGTTGTTGGGTTGTAGGTGTTATTTACATATTCTGGATATTAATACTTTTTCAGATATATGACTGGCAAATATTTTCTCTCTTTCTGTGGGTTTTTTCCCACCCCCTTGATAGTGTTCTTTGATATACAGATGTTTTAAACTTGATGAAGTCCAATTTATTAATTCTTCCTTGTATTGCTGATGCCTTTGGTAGCATATCCAAGAAATCACTGACAGCCTACTTTTTAAAATATGAATTCAATAAATAAAAACTGAAACAAAGTTCAATTAGCTTTTGCAATGTTATTTATTATTAATTTTCATTTTACTTTATTACTGTGTTATTCCAAATTTAAAAGATGAATTTTAGCTTATTATAAACTTGAAAAAATAATTTTATGACAACCATGGAATGTTATAATGACTGGTTTGTTTGTAGTGATACCTGAAAAAGAGTGATTTTATTACTGATGGAGAAAACTGGCAAATGTCTTTCTTCTCAAATCTCAGTGTATTTACAGGTTAATTGTACATCACAAACAAAGTATTTAGATTGGAGAGTTGCTCTCTCTTTATTGCTATTGATCTAAATCCATGTGAAGAAAATAGGCATTAATTTGAGGGCAAAAAGGTGCCAGAAATGATTTATAGATTTTTATGGAGTGTCAGGAAATGGGCATCACTATCAGGTAGCTTTTATGAATACTAAGGATAAAATTTTGAAGGAACTAGGTTACAAAATAATCATTTCACAGAAGCAAATGTTGACATAAAACCAATGTCTCTTGTTCTTAAGTAAATGGTTGAGATGAATCATGGAGATTATTCAATATCATGCTATTAGCAAGACAGTCTAACAAAAGCTGTCTTCTAAGGGCAGTAAAGTTCCTTTTGTGCTCTAAAAGTATTCTTAATTCCTAAAACAAGAATCTGAAATAAGCTGGGCTGGCTCTCATAAACAGAATGTGAAAGTCAACTGTCTGTTATAGATGAATGACCTTCATATTTACATACCCTAAAGTACTTGCTTAGAAAGCCATCTGGATAGTGTTAAACTGTCTTTGTTTGCCAGAATTTGTATTAAGAAGGCTAGAAGCCACCAATAGAAAAGCAAATCAGTTCAAGTAGGAGATGTGGAAAAAGAATATAGATGCATATATTCTTACCAATAAATTAGCACTCAAGGATTAATGTTTCAGTATGAAAGAAAATTTTGTCTGTTGCTGTTAGTCATCATAATATAGGTGAATATCTAATTATAATGCTGCTGCTGCTGCTGCTAAGTCGCTTCAGTCGTGTTCGACTCTGTGCGACCCCATAGATGGCAGCGGACCAGGCTCCGCCATCCCTGGGATTCTCCAGGCAAGTACACTGGAGTGGGTTGCATGTCCTTCTCCAATGTGTGAAAGTGAAAAGTGAAAGTGAAGTCACTCAGTCGTGTCCAACTAGTAGCGACCCCATGGACTACAGCCCACCAGGCTCCTCTGTCCATGCGATTTTCTAGGCAAGAGTACTGGAGTGGCTTGCCATTGCCTTCTCCGTCTAACTATAATAGATAGGCAATAATCTGAAAGGTGGGGTTTGGATGGCAGAGGAAGCAGATGCAGCTTTTATATATTTTTAAAAAGAATCCATTTCCGTTTTCATACATAGCTTGATAGCACAAAAGAAAATGTTTTGTTGTGTTACTTCCTTGAACCTTAGGTATATGTGAGCTCAGTAAAAAATTAGAATTTTAAAAATTAGAATTAAAAACCAAATATGTAAAAACCTTTACTATTTCTTCCTGCAACCTTATTTAGGATTGTTCCTTAGGTGAAGAGCAAACCATTTCTTTCAACATTTTGTTTCCCCAAAACTATTACCCTCATTCTTCCAATGAAGAGGATCCCAGAAGGTCAATCCATTCTAGTCTATTGGTACCTTCTTCAGATACATCCAAGAATTCACTAAAGTATTAAGTAGGCTTTTCCTGAAAGCATCAACTAGCCAGCATGTTTCTCCTCCAAGGATTTTAATTAATAGAAAGTTTTCCAGACACCTTGGCATGGTTGTGGGTTTTATTTTATTCAAAGTGACAACCAGTCCCAGTCATAATCTGAATTGTAGCAGGACAGAGCAGGAGATAGATGGTGATTATTCATAACTGCTATGTTAAGAAACAGAATAAAGACTTTCACAAGGATTCACAAAATGACACTTTCTTAACTGAAGCTGATTTTATATTTTGAAGTTTTTTCCTCTATACAAATATGCTTTTCTGGTGGTTTATCAAATTTTAGATTCTATATTTCTGAAATTCAGCTAGATTGCAGAGTACTAGCTTTAGACTCTACAACAAATAGATAAAAGGAAATAAAATGATAATTTAAATAATTCAGTCCTATTTAAGGAGTGAAATGAATATTCCCCATGACATATATTTATATATGATATAAAAATCTTGCCATAATACAACACTAAAAAGAGTTCAGAGCAGTAGAGAACAATGCCTACACATATTGTTTCATTTTCCTGATCTGTGCTATCTCCAGGTCTGGAAAACAGCATCAACACCAACTTTATATGTGATTCAAGCACTATTCTGACTATCTAAGGGGTCTGAGCTAAACTAAGGGGTTTATCCAAGTGTTGGATCAAATTACTTCAACATTGCCATTATCTGAAGGAGCAGGACAAAGGTTAACCTCCTGCACTGATGACTAATGTAGGCGGTGCAGGCATCTAGTAAACCTGCACAGTAATGCTAAAGGTCTTCCTGACTCAAAGGCATATTTGTTCTGATGGGGTTTGCATTTATTTGGCTGAGGTAAAGCATTTGGTTGATGACCAGGTTGAGGTCACAGGATAGGATTAGGTATTTGTAAGGAATGCACATCTTGTTTTCATTATCAAGGAGGTATTATAAAAAACAAACCTTCAGTTCAGTTCAGTTCAGTTGCTCAGTCGTGTCCGACTCTCTGCGACCCCATGAATCACAGCACACCAGGCCTCCCTGTCCATCACCAACTCCTGGAGTTCACTCAAACTCATGTCCATCGAGTTGGTGATGTCCATCCAGTCATCTCATTCTCTGTCATCCCCGTCTCCTCCCACCCCCAATCCCTCCCAGCATCAGAGTCTTTTCCAGTGAGTCAACTCGTCGCATGAGGTGGCCAAAGTATTGGAGTTTCAGCTTTAGCATGAGTCCTTCCAATGAACACCCAGGACTGATCTCCTTTAGAATGGACTGGTTGGATCTCCTTGCAGTCCAAGGGACTCTCAAGAGTCTTCTCCAGCACCACAGTTCAAAAGCATCAATTCTTCGGCGCTCAGCTTTCTTCACAGTCCAACTCTCACATTCATACATGACCACGGGAAAAACCATAGCCTTTACTAGACAGACCTTGGTTGGCAAAGTAATGTCTCTGCTTTTTAATAGACTATCTAGGTTGGTCATAACTTTCCTCCCAAGGAGTAAGCGTCTTTTAATTTCATGCCTGCAATCAGCATCTGCAGTGATTTTGGAGCCCAAAAAAATAAAGTCTGACACTGTTTCCACTGTTTCCCCATCTATTTCCCATGAAGTGAACAAACCTTAAAAAGGCACAAAACCTGAAAACAGATGGCTAGCCTGACTCCAATCTTTGGTACCAACATATTTTCCCTTATTCATTCCTTTAAAAACAAAAACCCAAAATTTTTGGTCTATTTTAGGAAGTCCATCATTCTTTGCTCTTTTTGTTTTTACTCACTGTCCACAGAGGTGGGTAGGCCAGAGAAAAGTTAACTCTTTCTTTCCTGAGTCTTTGGAAGTCATCCAGCTTGGTTTCTGGGTTTCCAGTTCCTGGTTTTTTAATCTAAGGATATAGTGATCACAGCTGATTCTCATATCAAACATGAAATCTATGATAAGCTGGAAAATCAGATACTGTCTTGGGAAACATTAAATTTACAAAGACATTCATCATTGCTTTGACATTGACTTATATTTTAGTGTTTAGCATGATATATAGTTTGTCAGTTAAAAATAAAAATGGACAATGCTGGTGTTCTTTTTGTAAAGTTCTTGCTGTATATTATACTCTATGAAGCAGTTTTAAAAATAGATATTTCACTATTAATGGTTTTAACCCTCTGGCAGTCCACATTGAAAATCTGTCTCATAAAGGAAATGTCCTTATCTATTAACACAGAGACACTTTTTAGGAGTAACACTGTTAAAAAGAAAAACATTTCTTCCAAAAGACTACTTAGGAGTTTAAGGTGTAGAGAGTGTTCTTCAAAACACTTGAAGACTAGATACTTTGAGACTATCTTGCAAAAGATAGTCTCTTGGAAATTTTAGTTTTAGTATTAAAATTTCACATACAAAAGAAATTTCCTGTATATATCAAATACGTATGTCATTTTTTGAAGATACATTTAAATATAGAAATAAAAATGCCATCATAAAACACAATGAATAAAACTAAAATATATCGACTGTTGAGTATTCATTTTTTAAATTAATTCAACAATATTTTTAAAAGTCTATCAAATTCCAGACAATGTGCTAGGTCTGGGATTTTTAACAGTGAAAAATAAAATGAACAAACAAAAACCTTGAGGTCACTTCCCTGGTGATGAGACAACAATAAGGAAGATAAGTAAAATATATAGCATGTTAGTAATAAAGCATATGAAAAAGAGGCAAGAAGGTATGAAAATTGCCTGTGTACAGAGCAGGGTCTCAAGAGCTGATGGTGATACAGAGTGTAAGAAAATCTTTCTTGGAAAGGTGGCAGTTAATGAAGACCCGAAGGAGGTGAGGATGCCAGACACATGATTTCTAGAGAAGGAACCTCCTAAACAGAAACAAACGCCCTGAGGCAGGACTGCGTCAGTGAGACATCAGCACGGTAAAGCACAGTGAGCTAAGAGGACAGGAGATAAAAGGTTGATGAGGTCAGAGAAGGGAGCCGGGCCCAGATACAGCAGACCTCATCCTTCATTAGGGAGCCATTGCAGGGTTGTAATACCAGAAAAGTGGTATTGCTTGGCCTACACTTTAACATGATTGCTTTATATGCTTTGTTGTAAGTAACTGCCAAAGACAGAGCAAGGAAACCAGTGAGGAGATTATTGCAATAATTTTTATTTTTAGAAGATAACATTTACACACATAAAATTAATAGAAAATAATTCAAAGACAGATGTAATCATGCTTCTACATGAGAATGTTTTAGTCATCTTTAATGAATTGCCCAGGACTATCAAAGTTGTTTCACAGTTTTATTTCTTTGCCTAAGCCTGAAATTTCTATTCTGTAACAAACAAAAAATTGCTTCCAACTTCAGGAACAAAATGTTCATTAGTTCTTTCAATAAAAATGTATTGTGCATACATTTATGCACATAAAGATAAAGATAAAGGCATAAAAATAGTCACTATAGATATAACAATGAATAACAAACAGCCTTTTCCCCCCAAAATTCTCAGTCTCATGAGCAAAACAGAAATATCAAAAGATGTATGTATTAATATGCTTTAGAAGCACAATGACAGAGATATATCCAGGGCATTATTGAAGCACAAAGTATATATAGAGTAAGAACACATATTTTAACATAAGCAATCACGAAAAGTTTTCAAGTGTTTTTCTGAGTAGACTTTACTCTCTCTTAAAACTCTGATCCTAACAGCCTTTTGCATAGGAGAGCTATACATCTAGTAAATAGCTTTCAGAGATTTGAGAGAATTCAACTTTCTCTGAGAAAATCCAGAATTTATTAGTCTTTTTTAAACATAACAATAAAATGTTTACTTAGCATATATTCAATTTCATTTTTTTCCTCTTGCCCTCATGTCGTTAGTATCACCTGTAAAAATAGAAAGTTTTCATCAAAGTCTGTGAATTTCCAACTATCAATTCATTTCTGGAAATCATCCAAATTTGTCTTTATAATGACAGTTTGCTGCTCCCTAATGATGAGATTCTTATATAATTTGTGAAATCTATGAGAGACTAGAAAATCATGCAGTGTACTGGGGGAAAAGAAATAACATTTTCAATAGTAGTCATCAATAGAAGATGAAATTGGTTCACCAAAAGGAAGAAACACAAGACTATCAGGTTTTCTTGTGTCTCTACCTATCTGAAGAGTATCGCAGATTTAGAGTTTCATTTTGGCAAGGTGCTAAATAGATAACCCATGTGAATATGGTTTGGAAATTTTATCCAACTATTTTAATAGATAACATCAACTTGGAGGGCTATTGTCTTAGTTCTATGCCACAAAGTTTTGATTTTGGTTTTATGTGGCTTTTTCACTCTTATACCAATAATATCAAAAGGACCTATTTCAAAGTACTTGTCCAACACACCAAAGGCTCAGCAGCACACAAAGATGTGAAAACACTATCAAATTACAGATGATACAAAGCTTGGAGTAAATCTCATCTAAATTAAAGTACCTGTGATCAAATAACCTGGCTAATTTGGAATGTTGGCACAAATTCTGTGGAAATAAGTTATAAACCTTCATTTTAAATCAATAAAAGAAAAAAAACAAAATAGTGCAATTTCTAGGCTGAAACAGTTATCTTCTCTTCATTTACTTTTCCATTTTCTCATAGAAATTCTTCAAAAAACATCCAAGAACAAACAACATTGTAACTTCATTGGTAACTGGATATGTTACCATAAGTTGTACCAGAAACACAATAGCAGGGATAGGCATTAAGTTGGTAGAAAGAGTTCCAGTCACTGTGTTGAACCTCTGTCTCAGGAACACACAGACATCAATACAGAGATCCACTTAACCTGTATTTACTGAACATTCACTATGTTCTAAGAACAACCCAAACACTAGAATAGGATGAACAAAAAGCACAGTTCTGTTCTCAAAGACCTTAATGTCTAATGAGAAGGATAAAAAAGATAACCAAGAAATGTCAAGAGTGTATTAAAGAGTGTACATTGAATGCTACTTGGAAGGGACATCTAGCCAGACTTAGAAGAGTCAGAGGGATGCTTTTGGATATGATATGTGATAATCTGATGAAACTGGGAGCTGGGTAGAAGATCGTAATGGTGCATGTCAACATGCATAGTGTACTATAGTTTGGTCTGATGAGAGGATGGGGAAAGGTGGTAAAGAGGTTTTAAGGCTGAGTGAGCAGCATGATATGCAAAAGCCTGGAAGTCAGAAAAGTTATTTAAGTTGTTGTTGTTGTTCAGTTACTAAGTCTAGTCTGACTCTTTGTGACCCCATGGACTGCAGCACGCCAGGCTCCTCTGTTCTCCACTACCTCCCAGAGTTTGCTCAACTTCATGTCCATTGAATCAGTAAGCTATCTAACTTCTCATCCTCTCCCACCCCCTTCTCTTTTTGCCTTCAATCTTTCCAAGCATCAGGGCTTTTTCCAGTGAGTCAGAAGTGGAAGTAGTTGGTGGAATTATCTGTTGGTAGAATGAGGGTAGAAGGTATACAACACTGGGAGGGCAATGAACAATGAAGCTAAGGTAATCACCAGAGGCCAACAGTAAGTCTTCTATGCCACCCTGAGAAGTCTGGACTTTAGCCTTTAGTTTGATGGGAAGCATTTAAATGGTTTTAATCATGGAATGGTATGATTGGATTTTCATTTTAGAAAACAAAATTAGCTACAGATTGGAGGATTGTTTGGAGTGGGGAACTAGTGAGAGATTAGTTATCAGGGGGTCTGGCAGAAATTCGGACTAGCTGCAATGGTGGCCTGGATGAAGGTAAATGTTATAGGAATTTCAAGCAGTAAATACATTAAAGAGAGATTAAATAGAAATTACAATGTTCAGAGAAAATACATTAAAAGAGAATAAATAAATCCTGAAGTCAATCCTCAAGGAAATCAGTCCTGAATATTCATTGGCGGCACGGATGTTAAAGATGAGGCTTCAATCCTTTGGCCAGCTGATGCAAAGAACTGACTCACTGGAAAAACCCTGATGCTGGGAAAGATTGAAGGCAGGAGGAAAAGGTAACGACAGAGAATGAGATGGTTGGATGGCATCCCCGACTTGATGGACATGAGTTTGAGCAAACTCTGGGAGTTGGTGATGGACAGGGAAGCCTGGTGTGCTGCGATCCATGGGGTCGCAAAGAGTTGGACACGACTGAGTGAATGAACTGAACTTAACTGAACATTTTGATAATCAAGTACAAAATATCAGAAAAAAGGTTTCACTCAAATAATTTCAGGGATTTTGAGTTGGGCAAATGAATGAATTTAGAGAATGCAGGAGAGGAATGGCAAATTTTGTTTGAGAAGTACTTGAGGGACAAGCATTTTGAGACTTCCTCTATCTAATAAGTTATAAATTTGGGTTTGGCATGAAATGGTGTGGGATAGAAATTAAAATCTATGGAAATGAATAAAGTTATACAAGTTGCTCAGAAAAATTGATGTAAGACTGAAAGTACACCTTGGAAACATTTAAGGATGAAACAATATAGGGGACTAAGATTGAGTTGGAGTACTCAGAGAGGTAGATACAAGGTTTTTTTTTTTCATTGCTAATATAAAATCATAATTTACTTTGAATGAGTTAGCATTTATAGAGCACATAGAATAGTACCTGACCCATGGTAGATTCTCTATGAAAGTAAAAGTGAAAGTGTTATTTGCTCAGTTGTGTCAGGCTCTTTGTGACCCCATGGACTGTAGCCCACCAGGCTCTTGTGTCCATGGAATTCTCCAGGCAAAGATACTGGAGTGGATAGCCATTCCCTTCTCCAGAGGATCTTCCTGACCCAAGGAGATTCTCTATAAATGGCATCAAATGCTACTGATAAATCAAGTAAAAGTTACTAAAATATCCCTCAACATCACCATCCTAGCAATGATACCACATTTCTTCCTCTTGTCTGCCATTGGCATGCCTTTCAGTAATACAGGTTCTGGAATGTCCTTCCCAAGTATTACTCTTTTCTTTCAGCTCTAGCAATTGTGTGACATATCCCTTGCTAGTCACTCCTTCTTTAGCTGCTTACTATCAATATCTTCTATATAGGAAGGTTATTTGAACTCACTGAAAAGATGGCAGGACTCAGCTACGTAGAAGAAGCTGGTGTCAAGTTCATGATCATACCAGGAAGTGAAATAAGACTAGAGCTTGGGAGACTATGGTGGAGGGCGAGAGTACCAGTAGCAGAGAGGGTTTAAAAGAAGGGAGAAGGCAAATCTTCTGAAAGCTATTGTGAATGAAGAAGAGGATATGATGACTTCCACTCTTAACACTGAGGTGTGGAGAGCATGCAAGAATGATCATTAGTAGTGGCTGGTTTTCTTAAACAATGTTTAGCAGAATCTCTGGCCTCTCCCAGAGATACTAGTATCACGCCTTGAGCGTGACAACCAAAACTGTCTCTAACTATTTCCAAATATTCCCAGGGAAACAACATTATTCCAGTTGAGAACCACTGTCTTAGAGCCAACTGAGGGATAGAGCCATGGTTTTCTCAACAGACCTGCTAGATATTCTTGCAAATGTCATTCTGGCCACTTGCCTTGGTGAATCAGAATTCTTAGTGGTATATGCAAATTAGATTCTCTTTTTCATACCCTCTGATTCTCTGTCCCATCTGGATCATCACAAAGAAGCCAATGGTAAAACTTTGCTGCAATGAAAACTTGTGTAATTGACTATGTAAATACTTCATCTGAATTCACAAGGCCTTTTAAATCGAAGTTCATTTAGGCTTTTCTTAAGTCACATCGGACTTCCCTGGTTCCTCAGTGGTAAAGAATCCACCTGCCAATGCAAGAGATGCAGGTTCGATCCCTAGGTTGGGAAGATCCCCTGGGGAAGGAAATGGCAACCCACCCTAGTATTCTTGCCTAGAAAATCCCATGGACAGAGGAGCCTGGTGGGCTACAGTCCATGGAGGTCACAAAAAAGTGGACACAACTTAGAAACTAAACAACAAGGTAAATCAATATATCAGGTACAATATGAGAAACCTGTCTTCCACTGAATGGTAAGTTATAGATTCATTTTCACATTCCAATAACCATATATTTTTTAAAAATATGTTTATACTCCTCAAATTAAAATATTTGATATGTATTTAAATGCCTGGGCATTTTCGTAAGACTTCTGTTAATCTGCACTATAAATTCTAACAACGTTCCATTGTCATTTACTTGCCCAGATGTTTGTAATTTTGGTACTAAGAAATTGACCTTACTCCCTGAAATGTTCTTTTCAAAAGAATTAATCTATTTTTGTTACTAAATTGAGTTTGGATTTGCTTGCCTATAATACAGAAAAGCCAATATACTGACCCTGGGTGGTAATGAAGGAAAGTGCAGGGCACCAAGCAAGGAGAATGGGCAGCTCCTGCTCCAAGGGCTCAAACTCCCCAGTGGTGTTTAGGTTAGAGTTTTTAAAGGTAATCTTTGGGGTAAGGATTTCAGCTCATGGACTTTCTTTTGATTGATTGTTGTTGAGGTAACAGGATGATGTTTCTAGAGTCTTAATCATCAACCTTCTCCTCCCAACAGCCTGGAATCTACATACTTATGGTCAGTATGTAGTCATCATCCTTCACCTGGGTATGGGCCTTAGTTTTTGTGGAACAAGTCAAAGTTATGCACCAGATTGTTATGTATATCCCTTGAGGAGGAACTCAGACTCTATTTCATCACTGAACTACTGTTCAAGGTTTCTTCCTTAGCTGCTTTTCCTTTGTTTCTGCATTCTATCACTTCACTAACTAGTAACTGCTTGAATCTGTTCTTTGGAACTCAGGGAAGGCCTAGGAGACTAAAACGTTTTTCTATAAACAAGAAATTGAGAACACAAGAAGGCTATTTTAAATCTGGGAGGGCCCTGCTGGGGTCCCTCAGTTTCACCTTCTATTACCTTAGTGGAGCACTCTTGATAAAATTTTTGAAAAAATCAACTGCTGACCACGAAACATTTAGGATAACACTTAAAATAATTTGGAGGGAGGAGAGAAAAAGAGGGTATGTTGAAAAATGACTGATTAAGCCAAGAAATTACTAAAGCATGGATAATGTCCTACCAGTTACATTGAGTGAGCTAAGTAAGCCTCTAGACATTATATCCCAGCCATGTTTTCAGGGTTGCAGTAGTAGTGATTGATTCAACCTATGTTCTTAGAAGTAATTAAGCAAGAAGGATAAAATAAGGACTCTGATTTGGAATGAGATTCTGCAATAGAAATATTTCTCTCTGAAATATTTTGAATATATTTGTTTCTATAATATTGGTTTACAAGATTCGAGAAAGTAGGAAATTTTAAACTGATATCCTTTGAGACTTCTTAACTAAGAGCAAAAATATCACAAACCAATCAAATTATGTTAGTACTTTATAGGCCATAATAAATTAAACATAATTTTCAAGAGGCTTAAAAAATCTGTTGCATTTGTTTGAAAAATGTGAATTTCTTCCTAACCAATTAATTAGAGCATCTTTCTAAGAAAGTATGAGAAGATAATAATTTATAATTCATCACACCAAAGATAAATAGATTTTTGTAACCACAAACTGCTCCTTTAAAAATAATATATATAATGAAAAATTATTTTTAGCTTGTACTTTAAAATTAACACTCAATTTAATTTAAAATATTTTATTTAAAAAATTGAAGATAGATATGAAAAACTGTATATTATATATGATACACTAAATTCTTATGCATTTTTCTCAATGCGTCATTTTCTTTAAATATGAGGAAGACTTTAGTAAGGACCAAACATTGTTGAAAGCCATATTTGAAAATGTAAAGAATATCTTTTAAAACTATAGTTTCAAGGAAACTCAAGGTCAACACAAACAAATACCACAGATACAAAACTGGATGATCTTTTTCTCTAGCAGTTTAGCTTCAAATTTCATTTATTATATTAAGTAACGTTTATAGGAAACTATCCCTTTGCATTACGTATAAGTTCTATGTAGATTCTTCTTTATTTAGACTTTTTACAACCTGATTATGATACTCTTATAGAAGGATTAAGAATTAATTCAAGAAAATTCTTAACTCTGGATGGATTATTTAGAAAGCCATCATGCTTCAACAATATGGAGGTGACAGGGAAATTGAGACAAAAATTTAAACGTACAAGAGGATTGCAAAACATGCTTCCTTTGTCCTCTGCGTCTGAGCCTAAGCTAACCATTCCTAGAATAATGGCAGTGAAAGGCTGACTCCCAAAGTCACAAGGCTTCACTTCCAGAAAGGAGCAACTCTATCACAGCCCACTCCTACTCTCTTCTGAAGTTGTTCCACCTCTTGTCAATCTGTTGATCTTGATTTTATTCCCTGACAACATGGGACTAGGACCCCAATTCATGGTATAGGGAGGAAAATACTTTCCATCTCATATGCTTGGGAATATGAATGCTTGGGTAAAACTGAAGTAAGTTTGTTTCCTGAAAGTTATCATTCTATCACTGTGAAAGTTTTCTTAATTACATTATGAACTCCACATTTATTTATGTTTTCATTTGTGATTTAGAATAAATGATGCTCAGATAATTCAGCTCTTTTAAAATTTATCTCAAATTTCAAGTACCTACATTAGTTGTGGGTAAAAGGACATTCATTTTATTATCAACATTTTTCCTTTACCTGTGTATCTTCATCATAAATCAAATTGATTCTAAAAAATAATCCCTGAATTAAAAAATATAAAATTTAATGCTTTTAACATGTAGGAAATAAAGTTTCCTACATGGCAATGATTTAGAGAATAAACTTTGGAATCATGTCTGTATTCAGTAACATTTACCAGCTGTGGGCCTTGAATAAGTTATTTAAATTGTTTTTTCAGTTATAAAATGGAAATAACATCATTGTAGTTTATAGGTCTATGCTCTGATTAAACCAAACAATGCATATAAATTAGTAACTGTGATGTCTGTCAAACAGTAACCACTCAGTAAGAATTAGTTATTTTTATTGACTCACTGGAAAAGAGTCTGATGCTGGGAGGGATTGGGGGCAGGAGGAGACGGGGACGACAGAGAATGAGATGGCTGGATGGCATCACCAACTCGATGGACATGAGTTTGAGTGAACTCTGGGAGCTGGTGATGGACAGGGAGGCCTGGCGTGCTGTGATTCATGGGGTCGCAAAGAGTCGGACACGACTGAGCGACTGAACTGAACTGAAGAATTACTTAAGTCTGTATATGGCATAGGAATAAAAACTGAGCAGTGGCTACACACATACAAAGAGTCAGACAGTTTAGCAACTGAACAACAAAAAGAGGCTACATTAAAAATATGTGTGATGGATGTATTTACTTCACTTTTAATTGACTTCAGTTTCTAAACTGGGAAATTTTTATGGTAAAACAAAGGTTTTATGGGTCTGGGGGTTGACTAGCCTCAGATTGAAGTCTTAGCAACTGCTCATAATCCTGATTGTGGAATGGTCTCTGGCTTAATTTAGACATGACCCTGTTTCAAAATTTGAAATGGGATACAGTTTCCTCAGTTTTCCTGAATGTAATATTTGCCTAAACTACTGAACAAATGAAAATGATAAGGATAAAATTATTTTATGTAAAATGCAATGCTTCATTTAGAAATTCAGAATTTTATTATACAAATAAAGCAATAATGATACTTATTTTATATAATCTCTACTAAAAGGTAAAATTAATTTACTTGGAAGAGATGTGAGGAAGATATGACTGATATAATGACCTTCCCATTATGAACTTCAAATGAACAATAAATCATTTTGTTATACAGAAAAATGGAAAGATCTAGTATGAGCAATGTCATTTTCCCCCCAAACAACCGGCAGTTAAGCTGAAATTAAACACATGTACAGGAGACAGGGACCAAGACCATCCCCACAGAAAAGAAATGCAAAATAGCAAAATGGCTGTCTGAGGAGGCCTTACAAATAGCTGTGAAAAGAAGAGAAGCGAAAAGCAAAGGAGAAAAGGAAAGATATAAGCATCTGAAGGCACAGTTCCAAAGAATAGCAAGGAGAGATAAGAAAGCCTTCCTCAGCGATCAATGCAAAGAAATACAGGAAAACAACAGAATAGGAAGACTAGAGATCTCTTCAAGAAAATTAGAGATATCAAGGAACATTTCATGCAAAGATGGGCTTGATAAAGGACAGAAATGGTATGGATCTAACAGAAGCAGAAGATATTAAGAAGAGGTGGCAAGAATACACAGAAGAACTATACAAAAAAATCTTCACGACCAAGATAATCACGATGGTGTGATCACTCATCTTGAGCCAGACATCTTGGATTGTGAAGTCAAGTGGACCTTAGGAAGCATCACTACAAACAAAGCTAGTGGAGGTGATGGAATTCCAGTTGAGCTATTTCAAATCCTGAAAGATGATGCTGTGAAAGTGCTGCACTCAATATGCCAGCAAATTTGGAAAACTCAGCAGTGGCCACAGGACTGGAAAAAGTCAGTCTTCATCCCAATTCCAAAGAAAGGCAATGCCAAAGAATGCTCAAATTACCTCACAATTGCATTCATCTCACACTCTAGTAAAGTCATGCTCAAAGTTCTCCAAGCCAGGCTTCAGCAATACTTGAACTTCCAGATGTTTAAGCTGGTTTTAGAAAAGGCAGAGGCACCAGAGATCAAATTGCCAACATCCGCTGGATCATGGAGAAAGCAAGAGAGTTCCAGAAAAACATCTATTTCTGCTTCACTGACTATGCCAAAGCCTTTGACTGTGTGGGTCACAATCAACTGTGGAACATTCTGAAAGAGATGGGAATCCCATACCACCTGACCTGCCTCTTGAGAAACCTGTAAGAAGGTCAGGAAGCAACAGTTAGAACTGGACATGGAACAATAGACTGGTTCCAAATAGAAAAGGAGTACATCAAGGTTGTATATTGTCACCCTGCTTATTTAACATATATGCAGAGTACATCATGAGGAACACCGGGCTGGAAGAAGCACAAGCTGGAATCAAGATTGCTGGCAGAGATATCAATAACCTCAGATATGCAGATGACACCACCTTTGTGGCAGAAAATGAAGAGGAACTAAAAAGCCTCTTGATGAAAGTGAAAGAGGTGAGTGAAACAGTTGACTTGAAGCTCAACATTCAGAAAACAAAGATCACGGCATCTGGTCCCATCACTTCATGGGAAATAGATGGGGAAATAGATGGGGAAACAGTGGAAACAGTGTCAGACTTTATTTTTTTGGGCTCCAAAATCACTGTGGATGCTGATTGCAGCCATGAAATTAAAAGACACTCCTTGGAAGGAAAGTTATGACCAACCTAGATAGCATATTAAAAAGCAGAGACATTACTTTGCCAACCAAGGTCTATCTAGTCAAGGCTATGGTTTTTCCAGTGGTCATGTATGGATGTGAGAGTTGGACTATGAAGAAAGCTGATCACAGAAGAATTGATGCTTTTGAACTGTGGTGTTGGAGAAGACTCTTGAGAGTCCCTTGGACTGCAAGGAGATCCAACCAGTCCATTCTAAAGGAGATCAGTCCTGGGTGTTCATTGGAAGGACTGATGCTAAAGCTGAAGCTCCAATACTTTGGCCACCTCATGCGACGAGATGAGTCACTGGAAAAGACTCTGATGCTGGGAGGGGTTGGGGGCAGGAGGAGAAGGGGACGACAGAGAATGAGATGGCTGGATGGCATCACTGACTCGATGAACATGAGTTTGAGTGAACTCTGGCAGTTGGTGATGGACAGGGAGCCTGGTGTGCTGTGATTCATGGGGTCGCAAAGTGTCAGACACAACTGAGCGACTGAACTGAACTGAACTGAAACACATCGATAATGTAAAAATTCATATTATTTAATATCTCCATAGTTTTCAAAAATATGATTCCATACATATTTAATAAGTACCTTGATTCATTTAATTTTTATCTTTTCAGTAGTTTTAAAGGTTATTCACGGCCTAAAACTTGAAGGAGGAAGAGAATAAATATCATTGTAATAATTATTGATAAAATATCATAACCATGTAGAAATAGACCTTTTATTTCATATTCTTTCAAGAGTATGACCCTTGAGAATCCCCAATATTGATGACTCAGCAATGAAGAACCTGCCTGCAAGGCAGGAGATGAGGTAGTAGTCTTGGGTTTGATTCCTGGGTCAGGAAGATCTGCTCTAGAAGGACATGGCAACCCACTCCAGTATTCTTTCCTGGAAAATTCCATAGGCAGACCATGGGTCACAAAAGAGTTGGACATGACTTAGTGACTAAACGACAACAGAAATCTTCATATTATATGTCCCAAGTTATATACAAAGGATATGGAGTAGGGGCTGACTGGATCTGCCTCAGGCTGGAATCCTGGCAGAGGAGCAGGCTGTTTCATTCCACTTTGGAATCTGAAGTGGGAAAGGTGACATTCCTCTTTCGGGTGGGTGTAATCCTGGTGACTGGAGGATTTACTTCAAATTATACTTCGAATCTGCGTGTTGATGTCTCAACTGGGGCAGGACACTGTTAACTACCAAAGTCTGACAGAGAACTGGAGCCAAATTTACAGGATTGTGGCAACTAGAAAACTCAAAACAGGCAAGTGTAGAGAACTGGAGAGATGGTGTGTTCCCTCCAGAGTTGGGGCATAGATGTTAAGATGGCCTTCTCTCCATTGACCACAAAGGCCATAAGCATGTCAGATCATAAAAAAAACCAGATGGCAAAGAGATGAAATAACATTTTTCACTGAAGAAAAACCCAAACATTTTATGAAGTGTCATTTATTGAGCTCCTCAAACTGTTTTTTTTTTTTTCATTCATTCACTCATCTTTATTCATTCACTCACCAAAATACATCAAGCTCCCACTTGATCCATGTAACATAACAGATCTTCCGGACTAGCTTAAATGCCTTAACTCCTCTGGAAATTACAGTCCATTTAATATCTAAAATAACAGGTAAACTTCTCTAGTTTTACCTGAATGTTTTATAGTTCCTATAGTGCCATCAAGGGAATTATATTGGCTCAAAATTCCCAGAATTTTCCTAAGGCACTTTGAATTCTCAGTTGTATTTAAGAAGGGTATTGTTGTAGATCCTCTGATTTCCAATATTCATCTAGACAGAGTTCAAGAGTAGCTTTACTACAGTAATCAAAACCATATGGTACTGGCACAAAAACAGACATACAGATCAATGGAACTGAATAGAAAGCCCAGAAATAAACTTGCACACCTAGGATCAATTAATCTATGCCAAAGGAGGCAAGAATATACAATAGAGAAAAAACAGTCTCTTCAATAAGCAGTGCTGGGAAACCTGGACAGACATGTGAAAGAATGAAATTAGTACATTCTCTAAATCATATACAAAAAGAAACTCAAAATGGATTTAAGACCTAAATGTAAAACTCCTAGAGGAAAGCATAGGCAGAACACCCTTTAATATAATTCACAGCAATATTTTTTTGGATCTGTTTCCCATAGTAATGGAAATAAAAACAAAAATAAACGGGACCTAATTAAGTTTAAAAGCTTTTGCACTTTTAAACTTAAAAGTTTAAAAAGGGAAACATAAATAAAAGACAACCTATAAACAGGATAAAACATTTGCAAATAATGCTACTGACATGGGATTAATTTCCAAAATGTACAAGTAGTTCATACAGCTTAATATCAAAAAACAAACAACCCAATCAAAATATTGACAGAAGACCTAAATAGACATTTCTTCAAAGGAGACGTACAGATGATCAATAGGCACATGAAAAGATGCTTAATATTGCTAATTTTTAAAGAAATGCAAATCAAAATTACAGTGAGGTATTTTCAACTCACAACAGTCATAAAGGCTGTCATTAGAAAGTCTGCAAATAATAAACACTGGAGAGTGTGTGGAAGAAGGAACTTTCCTACACTGTTGGTCGCAATGTAAATGGGTACAATCACTATGGAGAACAGTATGGGGGTTCTTTATAGAGTTAAAAATAGAGTTACCATATGATCCAGCAATCTCATTCTGGTCATACATCCAGGTAAAATGCTAATTTGAAAAGATATATGCACTCCAATGATCATAGCATCACTATTTACAATAGCAAACACATGAAAGCAACCTAAATGTCCATTGACTGATGAATGGATAAAGAAGATGTGATGTGTGTGTGTGTATGTGTGTGTGTGTGTGTGTACAATTAAATATTCCTCAACCATAAAGAATGAAATAATACCATTTGCAGCAACTCGAATGGACCTAGAGAGTATCATATTAAGTGAATAAGTCAGTCAGAGAAGGACAAATATTTTATGATATCATTTCTATTTGAAATCTAAAAGATTATACAAATGAACTTATTTGCAAAACAAAAAATAGACTCAGACTCACAGACACAGTAAACAAACATGTGGTTACCGAAGTTGATAGCAAGAGTGGGGAGGGGGGTGATAAATTAGACATTTGGGATTAACATAAATACCCCAGCGTATATAAAATAGATAAACAACAAGGATCTCCTATATGACACAGGGAACTGTATTCAATATTTTGTAACAATCTCTAATGGAAAAGGGGCTTCCCTGGTGGCTCAGCAGTAAAGAATCTGCCTGCCAAAGCAAAAGACTCGGCTTTGATCCCTGAGTCAGGAAAAATCTCCTGGAGAATGAAATGGCAACCCACTGCAGTATTCTTGACTGGGAAATGTCATGTAGCCAAGTGGCCTACAGTCCATTGGGTCACAAAAGATGTGGACATGACTTAGAGAATAAACAACAATGGAAAAGAATCTGAAAAAGAAGAGAGATATATAAATATATATATACAACTGAATATATGTATAACTGAAAATATATGTATAACTGAATCACCTCGCTGTACACCTGAAACTAACACAAAACTGTAACTACACTTCAGTTTTAAAAATGGTTATAAAAAAAGAATATAGTAAATAAATATGATTCTTCACAAATCTAGGTTGCATTTTTACCCAGAGGTGATAATTCAGAGGTCTCAATAGAAGGAAGTTTAGGTTAGGAGCATGATGTGGGACTAACAGATGACCAGCAAGAGTGGGTTTAACATCAGAGCTGGCCTGTGGCTTTATACCGTAGCACCCATTGGGGCACAATAGTGGGGGAGAGCTTATAACTTCTGAGGACTGTTAGTTTGGAAGACCTCCAGAAAATAACTAGTGGCAAACTCTCCCACTTCTTTGGCCAGGATCCTTCATTTGCAGTGTGTTCAGCTCAGGTGAATGTTAATTTTTTTTTTTTTTTTTTGGTCAAGTGGAGGGGGAGGGGGGGTTTGTTCCTGTATCCTAATGATTTAGTTCTTTTTAAGTATTTACATTTATACACCATTTAAGAAAAAGTAAGAGGGAATGACAAAGGTAGCTAAAAGTAGCAAAGTGGGGGAAACTGTGATGTTTTAGAGAACCTTATAAGACTAATTGTTTGATTGAGAAAGATCCAAGGAGACCAAGAAACCAAAGAAACATAATGTGATAGTATGGTACTAAGAGATGGGCTGGAAGAAAGATAAGGGAACAGATTGAGATCTGAAAAGCACATTTATCTGCTGTGAATTCTCTAATTCTTCCACTCAACGTGCACAGCCATACAGTTTTGCAAAATTTGTCAAATGTGGCAAATATTCCAAATAAGGCTGATCAGATACAGTATTCAAGGTCACTGTTCCCATACTTTATTCTGACAGCCAAAATTAGCTGGAAAACTGATAATAAAAGAAGAGCAGCTTTCATGATTGACTGAGGCTCTACAGTTAGTATTCTTTCTAACCAAAACTATTGTCTCCTGATGTTATCTTTAAGTTTATCCTATTCTAATTTAAAAGAAGACTGTGACATTGAATAGAAAAGCAGATGTCCTTTGTCTTTTTTTTAATGCATATTTAGATAACTTCCCTACTTAATATTTATGCCATGCTGCCATGCACACATCTTTCATAAATTAAAACATTAAAGAATAAAAAGAACTTCATGATATATTTGCCATTACCACTTATTAAACTAGAAAAAAAACAACTAGAAACAGTATTTTTTGCTCTAGGCTTAGTAACTTCTTTACAATAAACATTTGATTGCTGTCATATTTCTTATATAGTTAGCCTAATGAGATTTCTGAACACTGTATTTTATACTGTTTTACTACAGCCTGATTAAATGATTGTTGTTGTTTAGTCACTAAGTCATGTCCAACACTTTTGAGACCCAATGAACTGTAACCCACCAGACTCCTCTGTCCATGGGATTTCCCAAGCAAGAGTACTAGGGCGGGTGTCCATTTCCTTCTTCTGGAGATCTTCCTGTTCTAGGGATTGAACCCATGTCTCCTGTAGTGGCAGGTGGATTCATTACTACTGAGCCACCAGGGAAGCCTGATTCAATTGTAAATATTGTCAACTGGCAATACTATGAACAACCTCAGTTTCATCTCAGATGTTTTCCTTTTCATCTCTCTTTAACTCACTAAACTTTAACATTACTTGAGCCAATCCAAGTTTAGCAGGAGGCAACATGTTCTGAGTTTAAATTCTGCTTCCATAGATTTCTTAACCTCTTTAGTATCTATTACACTTGGCTTCTATGAATATTTAATGGAATAACACGTGTTAACTCTTTTTTCTCAGTCAACCACAGTCAAGCATCTTGTTTTAGCTAAAATGTATACTCAACTTATTGTTTCTTAATTTTTAGCTCTACTAACCTCCATGTAGCCTCTATCTGGGAAAAGGAGGCAAGAAACTCTAGAAGAAATGGTTGTTTTTCTTTGGAGTTTTCCTTTTTGTGCTAGATTATAAAGCAAACTTTAAGTGATGTAAAACAGAGCAAAGAGCTTACGTATTTAGAAAGAGAAATGCAGAAACAGATATTTATGGAAACTATTAATATTGCCATCCTTATAAATAGCTGCAATTATCTTCTGCTAAAGGCAAAAAGTGAGTCAAATGCAAATGATCACCTTCTTCCCCACAGACACCCACCCACACATACACACATGTACTAAGCTGTCTTCATAGACTGACCTCCACCTCAGCTTTTACACATGCTTTCTAGGAACCAAACAAGATGTTATTGTTTGCTAAACAGGTTCCATTTAAGTTCATCCTGAGTCATTAGCACAAGTGCAAAAAGAATTTTGGAAATTTGATATTAAAGGGAATTTACTGCTTTTTAAAAATGTACACATATTTATAACAGACTGGAAAAGGACGAACTGACAGCATGAATGTATTGCAATAATAATAATAACCACTTAAATTTCCACTTGAACTCTCAGTGATACAATTTATTCTGGCATAATGAAGCTTTACTCATTTATTTTAATAGCCACAAATTCAGTCTATGTTTTAATCATGAATATCTCTTCTTTAATCCTTTATATTTTAAAATGTATTTTAATATGTTAGCTTTAATTGTGATGGAATTTCAACTCAATACTGTGATGGTTTGTTGATTACAAATCCTTTCTGAAGGCAGCTATTTACTTCTCTGCAATGTATAGCCTGTTAAACCTACCCAGATCAGCTTTGAAATATATAATTAATTATGCAGCTTAAAGTATTTTGTAATAATCATATTTCTAAGAAAATCTTGCATTTTAGATTTGAATATAGTGACATTCAAAGAACATCACTAATATTATTTGGAAAGAATTTCAAAAAACTATGTTACTTGTTTACTTTTTTTACTTTAATATTGTCATCATACTTATCACAGAAAAGATTTTTTTCCCCTGTAGGCCAGCTTCTAAATTCAATAGCTAGTAGTATTAAAAGGCTATTGGGGGTTGGGAAGGGGACTGAGTACGTAGAGAGAATATAGGCAGAGAGAAAAACACCTCCTGTGTGTAACAAATAAACAGTGCATGATCTCATTTGTACCTCAAGACAACCCACTAAGACTTCTATTGAATAGGCAATGAAGAATTTTAACAGTAATGCTATGGAATTCACTGTGGGTGTTATATAGGTAGATAGATATAGACAGATATACATATATATAATTAGAAGTTATTCTATAGGTATTGTGTCATTTAAGAAACAACTGTCATTTAAGATAGAGAGCTTTAAGCAACATACAGTGATATGTGAAAAAAAGAATTGCATTTCTTCTATTGGCTTCAAATAGAGTCAAAATACTTTATCTATGATAAGCAGATTTTTTAAACAAAGAGTTATGAAAATTAAGGCATGTGTAAGGAGCTTTTTTTTTTAGATCACTTTTCAGTGTTTCAAGTTGGCTTTTATTTCCCAGTCATTCCTATGATATTTACATTCAGGTAGCTGAATCAGCAAAGGAGTTATTAGAACAGACTAGTAATGGAAATGATTTGCTCAGGGACCCTGGCAGTAAAAGCTTCATACAGTGGTGCAGTGCTAAATGATTTGCATGTAGGTGGGGTGAGGATACTACAATTCTGTGTTCTTCATTTCCCCCCACTTCCTACTTCTGTTCCTGCAGACGGAAATAGACCCACTGAAACTTACAACTGAAATAGGGAATTATTAATTTCCACATAAATTCTTTAAATCTCTATGGAATGATATTTTCTAGCCTTTATAAAAACCCACAGATAATCCCTTTCTTGCCTCTGACACATAAATTGTACTGAATTCTTAATTTTGTTAATGATATCTAAGAATATTGTGGGCATATTCTGGGATAATGGAAATATCTTGGATTAAAGAAAATGTTTTTAACATCAAGAATGAATATGTCAATTAAATAGAAAGTAGTCAATGAAATAGGAGAGGGAAAGAATAAGGAAGCATAAAACAAATTAAGCATTATTCTTCCCCTAGACCACTCAGCTCCAAACACATTGGCCTGGTTTCTCGTCTTCCTTGATAGGAAGATAGCAGATTTGTTTCCACGTTAGGGTCTCTGAACTAGTTGTAGCTGGCTCCTCCCTGTCATTCAGTCCACAATTTAAATTTTTACTTTCAAACAGACTCCTCTCCGGACTCACTCAAACCAAACACGTCATCCAGTCACACACGGAGCATCACTTTGCTTTCTTGTCATTATAGTATTTATCACTTCAGTAAATTATCTTAGGCATTTGTTTATCCATTTGCTATATTTCTGCTCTCCTGTTGCCACACCCCTCCCCCACCCCATTTTTGTAACCAACTAGGATGTAAATTCTAGAAAAGAAAGAATCCACAGTTTGTTGTCCACACTTTTGTCTCCAATCTGGTCTTAGAATGGTGGTTTAGTCACTAATTCATGTCCGACTCTTGCAATCCCATGGACCGTAGCCTACCAGGCTCCTCTGTCCTCTTGCCATTCTCCAGGCAAGAATCTTGGAGTGGGTTGCCATTTCCTTCTCCAGGTCTTAGAATAGTGACAGACAAATCCTAGGTGTTCAGTAAATATTTGTTGAATACTTAGAAACATATTACTTCTTAACAGATGTTAGAAATAAAGCAATGTAATGTAATATAAACTTGTGTAATGTAATTTGTGTTTTTCACCACTTATTTCTACTTGGAGTTATTTTTACACATATTTCTTTGCACCATAGGTTGGAGAAATTTATATATTCACTGATTTAGCAATTTAGCTTTGATACATATTTATAACAATAGATATCATATAATGACTATTTGTTTTGGTACTGTGCTAAACAGTCCCATGCTCTCTTATTGAATTCTCAAAGACACCCAATGATGGTAAATGCTATAACTACTGTCATTTAATATATGTGGGAACTGAGGACTAGTGAGGTTAAGTAATTCACCCAAAGTTGCTCTGCTGATAAAAAGTGAAGCAAAGAGTTGATGCTACTTTTGTGAAACCTGAAAAGCCAGTGAACTTAATCACTACATTTTATGGCCTCTCATTGAACATTAGAATTTCCCTGGTGGCTCAGTGATAAGGAATCTACCTGCCAAAGCAGGAGACATGGGTTCCATCCCTGGGTTGGGAAGATCCCCTGGAGAAGGAAACGGCAACCCATGTTAGTATTCTTGCCTGGGAAATCCCACGGACAGAGGAGCCTGGAGGGCTACAGTCCATGGGGTCATAAAAGAGTTGGACATGACGTAGAGACTAAACAACAATAACAATTGGATTTTATGTCTCTATCGGTTTCCCCTTTTAATAGTGAGAGTGGAAGTGTTAGTTGCTTAGTCGAGTCCAACACTTGGCGACCCCAGGTTCTTTGTAGCCCACCAGGTTTTCCGTCCATGGAATTCTCCAGGCAAGAATACTGGAGTGGGTAGCCTTTCCTTTTTCAAAGTGATCTCCCCCACCCAGGGATCAAACCCAGGTCTCGCACATTCCAGGCAGATTCTTTACTGTCTGAGCCTCCTGAATTAAATATCTACAATACCTTAAAAAATTTATAGTAAGGAAGAAAAAAAAAGAAAAACACCTTTAGTGAGATCTATCTCCCCAAACAGTTAAATGCACTAATACAATTCTGTGGGTTTTATAGAGTATTAAATGGAACAACATTTAGGGACATAAATTCATGCAGACTGCTGAGGCATAACTTGTTATTGCCCTGCAGATGTAAAACCACTCTCAGTTTTAATTTATTTTTGTTAATGAAAATATTTTTAAAATGGTAGCACATTCTATATGCTTCAGCACTTATGCTTTCTTAAAAAATATTTTTCAAGAAGTTAATCATCCAGGCTCCAGGCATACTTTTCCTAGAAGAACACTGAACATTAACACAGTGAACACAGATGTGCCTTCATCAGATGAAAAATACCAAATTGAACAGATAACATAAGAGTTAGTCTTACGTGCTAAATCAGAAGAGCAGGTAAAATCACATTATTGCAAATAGTACATTAATAAATGTCCAGATACCTTAATGTCCAGATAAATAGCATTAATCTGGACATTATAATTATAAAAAAGTATTTTGTTTAGATAATCTAATGATATAGCTGTATAATCTGATTTTATCAAGTTGTGGTATTTCTAAAAGATCTAAGTTAATGCATAATCCTTAAAATATTTCATATGAATTACATTTAAGCAGATGCTCATTGATTATAATCATTCCTCATATATGTATATATAAAGAAGATATAGATCCTTAGAGATTTTATAACTTGACATCTAAATATTGGGAACTTCACACACCTATCTTTCTCAAAGTTGATCTTTAGGAGAAGAAATTTCTCAAGTGTGTGTTTGCTCTAAACAGTCAATAATACCCTGACCTATTTTGAGGCTGTTGTTTTATGCAGCAAATGTATAAAAATAGAACTGCCTGAAAAAATTTATGACATAAAAATATTGAGTGAAATATGTACATTAGCATAACTACTTATATTCAGGAAGAATCATGATTTAATTTAAACTTGCTTCTAATTGGTGTCTACCCAAAGTAGTAGCCCCAGGATTTGCACCAAACATACAACTTAGACAACTTTTCTAACATGCAATGCATCTACAAAACAGTACATTCAGTTCAGTTCAGTTGCTGACTCTTTGTGACCCCATAACTGCAGCATGCCAGGCACCCTGTCCATCACCAACTCCTGGAGCTTACTCAAACTTATGTCCACAGAGTTGGTGATGCCATCTCATCCTCTGTTGTTGTACCCTTCACCTGCCTTCAATCTTCCCCAGCATCAGGGTCTTTTCAAATGAGTCAGTACATTATCTTCTTTATTTAGGCATTTTACTTGAACATAGTAAAATAAATAAATAAATAAAAAGAATGTTCAAAATCCTTCAAACTAGGCTTCAACAGTATGTTAATCGAGAACTTCTAGATGTACAAGCCGGATTTTAAAAAAGCAGATGAAGCAGAGAAAATTTGGCAATATTCCTTGGATCATAGGAAAAGCAAGGGAATCCCAGAAAAACACCTACTTCTGCTTCATTGACTATGCTAAAGCCTTTGATTGTAGATCACAAAAAACTGTGGAAAATTCTTCAAGAGATGGGAACACCAGACCACCTTACCTGCTTTCTGAGAAACCTGTATGCAGGTCAAGAAGCAATGGTTAGAACCAGGCATGGAATAATGGACTGGTTCCAAATTGGGAAAGGAGTACGTTAAGGCTGTGTATTGTCACTCTGCTTATTTAACTTATATGCAGAGTACATCATGCAAAATGCTGGGCTGGATAAATTATAAGCTGGAATCAAGATTTCCAGGAGAAATATCAGTAACCTCAGATATGCAGGTGAAACCACCCTAATGGCAGAAAGCAAAGAGGAACTAAAGAGCCTCTTGATGAAGGTGAAAAATGAGAGTGAGAAAGCTGACTTAAAACTCAGCATTCAAAAAGCTAAGATCATGGCATCTGGTCCTATCACTTCACGGCAAATAGATGGGGAAACAATGGAAACAGTGACAGACTTTATTTTCTTGGACTCCAAAATCATTGCAGATGGTGACTGCAGCCATAAAATTAAAAGAAGCTTGATCCTTGGAAGAAAAGCTTTGACAAACCTAGACTGTGCATTAAAAAGCAGAGACATCAATTTGCCAACAAAGGTCCATATAGTTAAAACTATGGTTTTTCCAATAGTCATGCATGGATGTGAGAGTTGGACCATAAAGAAAGTTGGGCACCGAAAATCTGATGGTTTTGAACTGTGGTGCTGGTGAAGACTCTTGAGAGTCCATTGGGCAGCAAGGAGATTAAATCATTCAATCCTAATAAAAAATCAATACTGAATATTCATTGGAAAGACTGATGCTGAAGCTCTAATACTTTGGCCACCTGGTGTGAATAGCTGACACATTGGAAAATACCATGATGCTGGCAAAGCTTGAGGGCAGGAGGAGAAGGGATGACAGAAGATGAGATGGTTGGATGGCATCATCGACTCAATGGGCATGAGTTTGTGTGAATTTCGGCAGATAGTGAAGGACAGGGAAGCCTGTCGTGCTGCTGTCCATTGGGCCCAGTCAGACACGACTGAGTGACTGAACAACAACAACAAAATTTCAAGGCCAAAAAATTAATAATTTTTGTTAATATGTCACTATCAACCAAATACAAATTAAATAAATAAGAAATTGATGAGAAAATTATGTTTTTTCACCTATCAAGTTTCTCAAGATTACAAAGCAATTACAGAACTGTAAGTTTTTATTTTTAAGTTTCTCAAGGGAGGATTATGTATTCACTGTGTTATTTTTTATAAGCAAAGATTCTGAAATATGTAGGTGGCATAAATATTTTCCATTATGTCCATACAAATCTGAAAAACATTTAAGACTTCTGAGTGCTCAATCTTGTTTTAAATTGTGTGTGTGTGTGTTAGTTGCGCAGTTGTGTCTTACTCTATGCAACCCCAGGCTCCTCTGTCCATGGGATTCATCAGGCAAGAATACAGGAGTGGGTAGCCACTTCATTCTTCAAGGGGTTTTCCTGATCCAGGAATTGAACCTGGGCCTCCCGTGTTGCAGGTATATTCTTTTACCATCTGAGCCATCAGGGAAGCCCCTATATTATACTATATATTTTATATTTTAAATTAACAAAAAATATGTAAAAATAGTTCCATACATATGTTTATTAAAATAGTATCAGAAATGCAGTATTATTTGAATACTAGAATATTAACAAATATTTATGCAACACAAAGAGTGGAATAATTATTTTGTTGCTATTTGCCTAATAAAGGTTACATAGATAAGCAAGATATATATTTTAGACGAGATCGGGCGCGTCCAGGGTGGTATGGCCGTAGACAAGATATATATTTTAGAACTCAAACCAGACACTAACATTTGATAGGAATCCTTCCCTAACCCTTTAAATTTGGATTATTTATATCTATGTTCTATAATACAAAATATCCTATTTTGCGTCTCTGGTAGTCCTTTACACACAGCCTAGTAATTGTCTATTTATGTCTTTCCTATTATAGTGTCAGTTGTTTGATTATAAGTTTTATTTCTCTATATCCCGGATTGGTTTAGTACTCAGCCTAGCATCCTGGCAATGTTTAATTAATTAAAGTTCATGAATATTTTACTATTCACCTCTGTATTAGCCACTGGCACACAGTAGACTCTCAATAAGTGTGGACTGAATGAGTGAATGGATGAATGCCATCTGCTTTTAGAATTAGTGTGAAGACACGTTTCTCAGTTACCATGTATGTCATAAATACTGAGGTTAATTAGAAAATCCCACATAAAATCTTTCAAAGTTTTTATAAAATGGCAAGCATTAGTTTTCATTTTTCAGAATATTGAGTGAAGGTAGTTGAAACCCTCTCTGTCCCCTGTTTTACTTCTTGGATGTACTTCTATCATTGAATATATGATTTTGTGCTTATATTCAATGACTTTTTCTTCATTTAACAAATGTTTATTATAGATAACTATAAACAATGTATGGGTTTCTCTGATGACTCAGATAATAAAGAATCTGCCTGTAATGCGGGAGACCTGGGTTCGATCCCTGGGTTGGGAAGATCCCTTGGAAAAGGAAATGGCAACTCACACCAGTATTTTTGCCTGGAAAATGTGGTGGACAGAGGAGTCCGGCAGGCTACAAACCACAGGATGGCAAAGAATCAGACACAACTGAGCGACTAACACTTTAACTTTCATAAACAATGCCCTCTTTATGTACGGGGAATGGATGGGGTGGGGGAGAGGGGAAACAGAAGCACCCTTGTCCTCAAAATCTTCTATTTTAGTCAGGAAAACAAGCAATAAATAAGAATAAGTACATATAACATGCATTGTTTTAGAGAGAACTCCTATGGAAAAATAAAGCTGGCAAGGGGGCTCAGAAGTGAATGTGAGTATTATGTGCAGGGTGGAAGATAAAAATTTAGATAAAATGGCCAGGGAAGGCTTCAGTGAAGTGACATTTGATCAAAATCTGAAATAAATTAAGGAAGTTATCCTGCATGGATCCAGGAGGAGAATCCATAGTGAAAAACGCAACAGCAAATAGTGGTGGTTGTACAGGGTTAGTGTTGGAGGCAGTTATGATATGCAGGACCTTTAGGCCATTCTAATAACTTTTACTCTGAGTGACATGGGATGCCATTACAGGTTTTGAGCAACAGTGTCACGACCTGACTTAGATTTTAACATGCCGGTTCTGCCTTCTCTTTTGAGAATATGAGGGGCAAAAGCAGATGTAGAGATCAGAACTACGACAATAACCTAGGTGAAGGATGATGGTGGCTAAATGGGTCATAGCATGAAAGTTTTGAGAAGTGGTTGAATACTTTATATAATGTGAGGATAAAACCAGCAGGATTGGCTGACACATTAGATGTGCATTGTAAGAGAAAAATTTTTCTGTAGGAATCACCCATAGATCTTCAACATGGCTGTAAGAATAGAAGTTGCCATTGACCATGATGGGGAAGATGGCAGGCAGAACAGATTTTCAGAAGAATTCAGAGGCTTTGTATATTTTTAAGCTTTCAGATGCTTCTATAAACAATCAGAGATGTCAAGTGGAAAGTCAGACATGAGTTAGGAATTCAGGGCTACAGATCTTAATGTGGATGTCATAAGGATTCAGATGGTGTTAAAACTCTGAGCCCAGATGAGCTCACCAAAGAAGTGAGTATAAAGAGAAGGCAAAAGTTTAAGTCTTGAATCTTGGGACACTCCAAATGCAGAGGTCATGGAGATGAGTTGAAAAAAAAACAGGGGATATGGCGTCCAGAAGCCAAATGGAAGAAATGTTTCAAATAGAAGGACATAACAAATTATATTAATTTATGATTTAGTCACTTTGACTCTTCTCTTTCCTTACAATATACACCCAGTCCTCTGTACTCCTTTGTTTTGTTTTTCTATAAAATATATTCATGTGTGTCTCAACAGAAAGGCAGAATCAATATGAGTAATATGGGATAAAGGATTTACTATAGGGATAAGAACTTATGTGCAGCAGTGGGAGCTGGGGAGAAGTCTATGGCAGTCTTTTCCCACTGCCCTAATGGTGGACTTAAAGTCAATGAGATCAGCAGTTGGGAAGAAAAGCTGTGTGGACTTATGGTCAGCTCAGACAGACTGGAACCCTTAGGATAAACCGGATTTCCAAAAGACAATCTCTGCCCATATTAGCTAGGAAAAACTGGCTAAAGTGGACTCCCAAAAGACCATCTCTAGCTACTTCTGTCTCTCGCCACCTCCAGCTTCAACATTACAAGGGATATGCAGTTAGTGATATGCAGAAAGACCCTTCACAATGGCGCCTTCCTCGAGCTTGTACACATACTCTCTGAGAGAATGAAGAAGATCTAACAGAAGCTGAGGGAGATGTAGGCACAGCTGCTGCTCCAAACCAAACAAGGTGTGCTGGCAGATCGACAAGGAGCATGAGCTGAAGCAGCATCTGGCTCCCTACACTGTTCTTTAGTATGTAACATAGCTGTTGCTTTTTTTTGGTCTTAATTAAAAAAAAAAATTTTATTGGCGTATAATTGGTTGACAATGTTGTGTTAGTTTCAGGTGCACAGCAAAGTGACTCAGTTATGCACATGCTGATACATATATCCATTCTTTTGTTTAAAGATTCTTTTCCCATATAGATATCACTACAGACTATTGAATAGAGTTCCCTGTGCTATATAGCAGGTTCTTATTACTTACCTATTTTATATAGAATAATGGGTATATGTCAATCCCAATTTCCCAATTTATCCCCCCCCGGCCCCGCCTTATCCCCCAGTAACCATAAGTTTGCTACTGAATTTCTTCCTTTCAAGTCTCACGGATACTTCTCTTTTGGCCAAACTTAAAGCAGAACCATATCGGTAAGGGAATTCTGGGAAATACAATTCCAGTTTTAGCTACATCAACACAATACAAAGTCACTCAGATCCAAAATGTGCCAAAGTAAAATGAAGATTGAGTTAACTCTTGTGATCTTGTGTTGTAATGTCTATTATTGGGCTGCTTTCCTTGAAAGCAAGGAGTAACTTCTTTTATATACCCTTTTTGTTCCATAGTATATTGTATTCTAATTGTTTGTTTACATGACTATCTCAATTGCAAGAATTTCCCCCCAGTTTTAGTTTCCCTAATATTTAGTTTGTGTAACATCTGCAATACAAACCTGCTGAATGACTAAAATCCCTTCACATTTACTTTCCTATGATTCTAAGTGAAAATGTTTTATAGATACTAAAGAACACAAGATTGGTAAAAAGTTAATACAGTTAATCCAGATTTAAAAATTATCCTCATATACCTCATTAGTGAATACTCCTTCAGCATGCCTAAACTGACTCTCCTGTTAATTTTATTTTGGTTTTCTAGAAAAAAACAATATGTCATTTGTTGATGCATGACTAGATAAATAATTATGATTTATTTATCTAGGAATTCTCTCCATCCTGGACTACTTGTGGAGTTATTTCATGATGAGTTTTGCTTTTCTCCCCTTTTAAATTTTTATATTTTCAGAATAATGTTCAGTATTTACTTCCTATGATTCAACCATGTACCATAAGTATCTGCTGACCAAAATCTCATGTTATATTTCAGAGATGTGATATCTTATTGTCTGGAGCTTCTATTCATAAATATGCCACAATACATGGAGAAAGGGCTTCCCTGACAGTTCAGTTGGTAAAGAATCTGTCTGCAATGCAGGAGACCCTGGTTCAATTCCTGGATTGGGAAGATCCCCTAGAAAAGGGATAGGCTACCCACTCCAATATTTTTGGCCTTTCCTGGTGGCTCAGCTGGTAAAAAAATTCACCTGCAATGTGGGAGACCTGGGTTCTATCCCTGGGTTGGGAAGATCCCCTGGAGAAGGGAAAGGCTACCCACTCCAGCATTCTGGCCTGGAGAATTCTGTGGACTGTATAGTCCATGGGGTTGCAAAGAGTTGGACACAACTGAGCAACTTTCACTTTCACACACAAAAAAACAATAAAAGGAAAAAACTAACAAATATTTTATTAATGAGACTAAAAGGTAAATATGGTGATAAAAAGTACTTTATCTCATTCCTCCCTTATTCCCAGCATCAGTTAAAGCTGTTGGTGACAGCTGAGTTTATTCTGAGGTTTCTTGTATCTTCCACGGTCTTTACTTTTGCTATGGTCTGAACATTTGTATTCTCCCAAAATTCATATGTTGAAATTCTAATGCTCAATAGTATTAGGAGGTAGGGCTTTTGAGAGGTACTTAGGTCATGAGTCTACTTTCATGAATGGGATTCGTGTTCATACAAAGGAGACCCCACAGACATCCTGTACTGCTTCTGCCATGACACAGGTAGAAGGTACAAATTCTGAATCAGGAAGAGTGCTCTCACAAGAACATAACTATACTGGTTCCTTGATATTGGACTTTCCAGTCTTCAGAACTGTGAGAAATAAATCCATGTTGTTTACAAGCCACTTAGTCTATTGTTTTATTACAATGGTGGAAGGAACTAAGACAATCTGTTTCACTGCTGCATCAAAGTTCACCACCCTACTTCACACGACTGAATATTACTTATTGAGTTGTTACAGTGATGCCTGTAACCTTCATTTTTAAAGTCAATTCGGAAGAAAGATAGCTTTTAAAAGACTGACAATGGTTTGGAGGAAAGTAAAGGCTCTTGAAGTAATAATGAACAATAAAGCTTCTCCAATATCATGAAATGATAAACAGAACCTCAGTCATCCACACCATGCTTTCTATCACTTGAGGACACAGTATTTTGCTTCTGCTAGGCCTTAACATAATGACGAGCAAATAAGTCACGGGGCCACTATTGGCTTATACTTTAGTGGGAGAGTTTTCTCTGGTTCGTAGAAGTTAAAGATATAAGGCATGAGGTTTCAAGCGGCTGTTGCTGTCTTGACGATGGAGGGAGTAATGTGTAAAAGAAAGAGACCTCACTTGCATAACTGCAAGAAACTGAATTCTGCCAACAACAGAAAGAGCTGTAAGCTTATTTGTACCGCAGAACCCCTAGATGAGAACTCAGTTTGGCTAACACCTTGGTTTCAGGCTTATGATAGTAAGCAGAGAACTAGCCACACCTTGTCAGAATTCTGACTTACAAAACTGTGATCTAATAAATTGTTATTTACTTTAAGACACTGTGTTTGCAGTAATTTGGTATGCAGCAGTAAAAATGAATATACCTGCTTCTGCTCCACATGGCTGACTGGAGTAGATAGATTTGGAACTAGAGGATCTGATACCAAAGTGGCTCACTTCCATGGCTGGCAAATTGGTGCTGGTTGCATGTAGAGTCTGTCAGATGGTGCTGAGCACTAAAGGCATCAGTTCCTTCAGTGTGGGCCTTTCCACAGTTTGCATGGCTTCTGTATAGCAGGTGATTAGGTTCTACAAGTAATAGTCCCTGGGAACAAGGACAAAGTAAATGGAAGTTTTATGACCTAGCCTAGGAAATTATATAATATGGTTTTTACTCTATTCTATGGATGGAGGAGCCTGGTAGGCTGCAGTCCATGGGGTCGCTAAGGGTCAGACATGACTGAGCGACTTCACTTTCACTTTTCGCTTTCACACATTGGAGAAGGAGGTGGCAACCCACTCCAGTATTCTTGCCTGGAGAATCCCAGGAACGGGGGAGCCTGGTGGGCTTCCGTCTATGGGGTCGCACAGAGTCGGACACGACTGAAGTGACTTAGCAGCAGCAGCAGTGGTGGAGATGGTCACAAAGTCTGCTCAGGTTCAAGAAGAAGGGACACAATCCTCACCACTTCATGACAACAGTTTTGATGTCTCACTGTAAGAAGTGCATTAAAATGATAGGGAATATTTTGTATTTGAAACATATAATTACACAGTGATTTAATGATTCACTCCTATCTCAATACCCATTTTGTTTGTTAAAATATTAACATTTGAAGGAAAGCTATAAGTGATGACAGTACAAAGAAAAGCATCATCGCAATTCTAAAGGTAAGTCAGGGATGTGAATGTGTTTGGATACACACACACACACACACACACACACACACACACGCACACACAATAAGTTCCATAATGACAAATGACAAGAAGACATGCTAACTTTAACTTAAATTTCTAGAAAACATTCAAGATGCTATGTAGAATGAAAATAAAAATTAAGATCTATTTGAGCGAAAATGTGTTATTTTAAGCTTAGTTAATATGTTGTTAACTTGAATTATGCTATCACTTTCTTGAACACTTGTTCAATATATAGAAATATGTAGCATTAACTATAGCTAACATTTCCTGCATTGCATATTTTGGTCTGTATTTTATGTAAATGCTATGAAACCAGAAAAACTATTATACAAAATTTAGGCAACTACTTCATTACAGAATTAAGTACTCATTTAGGTTTATTGTTCTCAGAAAGTGAATACAATTCAGTATTATTATTTTTATTTACAGAATATAATGATAAGTAAATACGATTCAGTAACATTAGTCCGTAGCAGATCTAGACTGAATGGAAATATACAAATTATTCCTCTCCATCTTCCACATTTTCAGAAAGTGAATACAATTCAGTATTATTTTTATTTACAGAATATAATGATAAGGAAATATGATTCAGTAACATTAGTCCGTAGCAGATCTAGACTGAATGGAAATATACAAATTATTCCTCTCCATCTTCCACATTTGGATGATTAAAAAATAATTGAATCTCATTACTGTGTGAACCAGACATAAGGAAACCACAATTCAATTTATGATAGCATATGCATTCACTAGTGAAATTAAAATTATGGTCAACAATGTATAGATTTGGTAAATTAAAAATTAACTCCATTTTGTGTAACTTTCTAAGTGTAGAATTTCACAATATAAGAGAAGCTTTGTATAAGTGACAAAAGCTAGGAAATGCATTTTTCACATTTTAATTACAATTCACATGTCTGTATCTCCTGCTGTGATGTTTTGTTAAAAAGACATCTCATTTGTGAAACTGCCAGTATAGAAACTGACAGATGGCAAGACCAGTTTCCAACCTGTTTAAGTACTGGTTTAATATGGTTTAGATTATTTTATTATCATTGTCTATTTTTTTACTATATATCTAAATAGTAAAGAGTACTATTTCAATTTTGTTATAGCTCATCTATTGTTATAATTAGATCTATTTATATGATTCCCATAGATTTAATGTTACTGTTTCAGGTTTTATCAGTATACTATTTTAAGATATAATTTAACTGATGATTTCTCTAAAAAAATGTGTCAAGTTCTATTTATTTTAATGAAATGCCTACAAACACATAGATGCCTGGGGAGAGTCATGATAGGACAGCTCAAATGTTCAATGAAAAAAATCTCTTTGATAGATGAAACTCATAGACATCAACAAATGAACCATTAATTGGGTTAAATTTTTTTTAAATATTGCAATCAGAACAAAACAAATATTAAAACATGAAAAGTACCTCATATGAAGGTAAGAAAGCCTGAGATTATTTTCCATAAGATCTCATTGATCACATCTGGAAATAGAAACAAAGATAAGGAAATTAAATGCCAGTAAAAGTCTCTACTGGTGAATCTGCTTATAAAGACTCCTTTGGGTTCATGCTGATAAATATTTTTTAATACATTTGATCCTCCTTAAATACTTGAGAGGTGTAAATTCAGAGACCATCATTGTTGGTCTCAGTTCTCCTTGCCTTCTGGCACCTCAACTTTTCAGCTCTCTAAATTGGATAGTCTCCTCTGGAAATTAAGGATTTCTACAGTTGCTGGTAAGTGATGCCTCTCCAAATACTCTGCTTTCCATCCAGTCAGCCCATTAAAAGGGCTTAGAATTAGATCTCTTTGTAAACCTGGGATATGGTAGCCCAGTGACAAGGACAGTGACTTACTTTCACCTTAATAGTCTTGCAACCACATCTGCCCCATGGGATGAATCCTTGGTTTCTGTGTAGTTCCTAGATCAAAGACAGCTCATGCAGTGAGTATTTTGACGCAGTCATCTGGGCTTAGCTTCTGGCGAGGATTCCTCGCTGAAATCCTGGGCAGTCGACCTGCCTGGCCTGTTAAGTTTCCTCCACAGAACAAAGGCAATGATGGATCCTGCTGTCCTATCACCAGGCAGAATTTCTGTTGCGAAAAGACAGTTTACCAAGTTATATGAGCAACTACCAGATTTCTGGGGGGAAAAAAAAAATTCTGTTTTAATGTTTTTTCTCCTAGTGCCCTGTCTACCTGACAGGTTGCCCCAATTAAGAGTTTGCCATGTTATAACAGAGTTTTTTCTGTGCTCTCTGGAACACAGACTGCAGTTGAATCAGTCCTCCTCTCTTCAATCCCATACTTTCTCCCCAGTCCTTGGTGTTGAGTCCAGTGCAAATTCCAGTCTCAAACTCCATTAAAGGCTCTTATTGTTCTAAGGTACCCATAATGCCACCTTAGTTTTATAACAGTTGTCACAAAAAGACATGGAAAAAATTCTAAATGTTAATTCCATATTCAAAATATTTTTCATTGTATTTCTTTTATTCTATCAGGCTAAAGCAAAGGGGAGAAATGGTCATTATTTAACTTTCTTCATAATGATTGGATAATCATGACAAAATATGAAGTGAAAGAATGATAAAATAACTAGGACATAAAAAATGCAACTTTAAATTCCTTTTCTGAGACTTCCTCTACAAACATTGTTTGCAAATGTTTCAAAGTTAATTCATTTTCTGAAACACTGTTTGACTTTTATTATAGCAATAGGGTTGGAAAGAAAAATTATCTCCTTTACTTCCCTAGGCACTAATTTTACTTTATAGGTACCACTACTGAAAATTTCTAATTTGGCTTTTCACTTCAGTGGGAATTCAGTGCACATAAGGGGCACATATGTAATTGGCAACCTAAATTTTCTGCTTTCATCAAATGGTACAATGCCAAATCTTCATTGAACTTGCCAGTTAAATACACTTGGGAACCAAACAGCAGAAAGCATAAGAGATGAAAATGAACAAATTGGAAAGAGTCATTAACTTTCTGTTTTCCTATCACAACAAAAATTGTATCATGAAAATGCAGCAAAGTGGGAAATCCTACATGAAACATTAAACAATCATAAAAGAGAATAATTCATATACTTAACATCTGAAATGTTGTTCATTATAATTTATAAATAGGGTTTCTAGTACAGATTTTTTTCAACAAAATATGAAAGTTAAAATGAACCAACTTTTCAGAAGTGTATTTTAGGTTACATATTTCCATATGTCTTACTGGTCGACTGTATACGAATTTGGCAAGCAAAATTATTATAAAGTTAAGCAAGAAATGTTGGTTTTATTTAATACTTTAATATATAAAAGCAATTGACAAATTTTCATGGTTCTCACTAATTATGAATCTAGTTGAGAGTGTGAAAATTACAATCAGCTGTGGCTACCAAAAGTGCCTTTGAAATATCTGGCCTAATGCATAATTTTGAACTATACCGAGTCATAAATTGTCATTATTGGTGACAAATGAATAGGAAACTGAAATAATTAAAGCACCAAATACTTGATTGAGCATCATCCTTAAAGGGGAAAACCTTTTTTTTTTTTTTAAATGCCTATTTTTAGCTCTTAAATAAACCATATACTTGTTTCCTAGGTTCAAAGTTTAGATCAGGACTATCTCTTTTACAAAATATCCTTTTGCAGTGATAGCAGGATTCCTTTTCTAAGGACTTTGGGGAAAAGTTTCCTAACTTTTTTCATCTACAAATCCAAGTAGTAAAGCCTTTTTAAATCCCTGTGCTTGTTGTGCTCAGTTGTTCAGTTGTGTCCATTTCTTTGCTGCCCCATGGGCTGTAGCCCACAAGGCTCCTCTGCCCATGGGATTTTCCAGGCAAGAAAACTGAAGTGGGCTGCCATTTCCTACTCCAGGAGACCTTCCCGACCCAGGGATCTAACCTGCTTCTTTTGCATCTCCTGCATTGGCAGGTGGATTCTTTACCAGCAGTGCCACCTGGAAAACCCTAAAAAAAGTGGACATTTTTATAAACTGGTATTGCACTAGAAAAAAAGAGAGAAGCAGAAGGAAAATGAAGAGAGTCTGTGGATCAGCTAATTTCATAGTTCCGTTCTGTTCTGTCGCTCAGTCGTGACCGACTCTTTGCGACCCCGTGGACTGTAGTTACCAGGCTTCTCCGTCCATGGGATTCTCCAGGCAAGAATACTGGAGTGGGTTACCGTTTCCTTCTCCAGGGGATCTTCCCGACCCAGGGATCGAACCCGGGTCTCCCACATTGGAGGCAGATGCTTTAACCTCTGAGCCACCAGGGAAGCCTTCTGAAAGCTATAAAGAAATTATAAGACTTAATTAAGCCAGGTGTTCTGAATGGGAGGTGGTACAGACAGCAGTGTAAGGCAGAGTTCCAGCCACATCATTTAATTTGTATATGACCAAAGGTTAACTACCTACCCTCCCCAAACCTGATTTTCCTGATCTATATACTTGAAGGAAGGGTAATAGGTTTTTCACAGGGCCTACACACATTAAATGTCAATGACCTTTGTTAGTGTATCTGTTTAACAATGCTTGATCAAAGGAGCTCTCATGCCCTGGATTTTTATGTTATTGATGTATTTGTCTACTGGCCCCAGGTTTGCTGCCCTTTCTTGATTATATGTTTAAGCCACTTTTAATGGATTCTAAACTCTTTGTATGAGACGTGGGAGAATTAGGGAAAAAGAAAATTGATGGTAAAGGTAAAATAAATGGAGAATATATTATGAGCCAGCACACTCCAAAAACCCAAGGATGCAGCAATGGCCATGTTGTTGTTGGTTAGTTACTAAATCATGTCAGACTCTTTGATACCCCATGGACTGTAGCCTGGTAGGCTCCTTTGCCTATGGTCATAGCTACTAATAAAGAGAGAAGATATAATAACCGAGTCGTCAGACATAGCCTTCTAGATGCTCTTAAGTTCCTTGTGGCACATTTATGAGAAAAAGTTTCCCACAGTTGTCACCCCAAAGTGAGGTTGTCCCCATATCAAAATACACATCAACCACTAATACTCTTTCAAAAAGTACAATTTGCTTTTCCACTCAATATATCCACATTTCACAAGTCAGAGTGTGAACAGATTATTTATAATGTGTGCATGTACACACACATGCACACACTCTTGAAAGAAGCATACATTGCTTGATTCTTGGAAGCAGTTTGCAAATACAGTAGAGTACCAGATCACAAAATCATGTAATCTGAGCAGAAGTCTAGTTAGAGGGTAAGGAAGGTGCTGTCAGGTGTACAAACTCAACACTGGGGATGTATTTGCTATCTAGAAATCGTCCTACTAGCCACCAGAATTGGCTAAAAAAAATGTTTCCAACACACACACACACACACACACAGAGAGTTAAATGCATTCCTTCTGCTGTATTGCCTGCTAAAGACATAAATATACAGGAGTGGAGATAAAGAGGGATGAATGAGAGAGTTCAGGACCCAGGGCAAATCTAAAAGGAAATGAGGCAGTGCAATAGGAGAGAGGATCAAGGGAAAATAAATTAGGTAAGCAACAGCATCATGCATCAGAAGTCTCCATCACTAAACTGGCAAAATTTCTCCAGAGGGCCATCAGTCAAATGATGTCAAAATGGTAACTGGTTCTGTTCGTAATCCCCGTGTTGTCGAGGACCATCTGTGTAACAACACAAGTTCCACTCCAGGTCACAGTCCCAATGCTTTCATTATCCTACAGAAGAGTTGATGACTGTAAATATTTGCTGGGAGGTATCATGGGCTTACAGTAGGGAAGTCAGGTTTCTTTCCTTGCTGTCTTTGAGGGAGAGACGTGTCAGAATGTGAATAGGCTGTGTGAGAAGGAAAAGAGGAGGAAGAACCTCACAATTTCTTCCCTGAAAGGGGGAAGAGAAAGATGATTACATCGGTGGTTTGGAGAGAAAATATACGGTGCATTTTCAGTATTAATGCGTCCTCTTCGCAGAGCTTCAGATTTCCTCCCTTCCCCAGTTTTGACCTGCCAGTGCACTTGGACTCTTTGCATGCACGAAGATGGGCTAAGAAGAAATCCAAGTCAGCACGGTCTGATACGGCTACCCCTAAAACGAAAACTCAGCAACCGGGCAGCAGTGGGTGTGCGCGCGTTAATGCGTGAGTATGCATGCGTGGTAACCCGCGGACGCAGTTGGCCGGGCGCCGCCCTCGGAGCCCCCGCCCCCTCGCGCCCCCGGCCCGGGCCCCGGTCTAACCCCTCCCCCCACCCCGACCTTATAAAGGCAGCGCTCGCCGCCGCCCTCCTCACAGTCCGGGAGCGCGGCCTGCCAGAGATGTGGCTCTCTCGTCCCCGACTCAGTCACACTCCGCGCCCTCACACACTTGGAAGCGCCTCCCCATGTCCCTCCCCTGCCCTCCTCTTGCTCTGCTCTTCTCTCTCTCACCACAAATAGTCGCCGACCGACTGCCAATCCGCCTCTCTCTCTCCCTCTCTCCACAACATGACTGACTGGGAAGCGGTGGCTCAGGCAGAGCAGCTCTGCCGACGCGGGCAGGAGGAGCAGGAGGATTATTAAATAACGCAGCTCTACTCTGCACCCCTGGGAGTGGAGAGAAGGAGCCCAACATCCGAGAAGGGGCGGGAGGGCACAGGAGCGAGACCGGGAAAGACAGTCCCGTGCCCCGAAGACACAAATCCCCGAGTGCCCGGGAGGAGCCTAGCAAGCGGCGCGGAGCCCTCAAGGTAGTAACGCCCCGGCGGGTCGCGCCTCGCGTCGCCGCGACCCTGTGGTCGGCCCCGGGCGGACGCGGCGAGGACCGCCCGGCAGGTGACGGCGCCGCGCCCGGGCCGCCCCGGGGCCGCCCCCGCCCAGGCCCGGGGCGCCGGCCGTGGGCCGGGCGTGTGCGGCGCGGAGACCTGGCCCGGCGGGCGGGGCGGGAGGGAGGCGGAAGGGCTCGCTCGCCGCGGGCCCGCGACTCTAGCGCGCTGCGTGGCCTTTTCCTCCGCGCTCCTGAGGGCTCGGGTCGCCGCGGCCGCCGCTCCGGGGCGGAGAGGAGCGCGGCCGGTCGAGGGGGCAAGAGTTGGAACAGGCTCGGGGCCGCTCCCCCGCTCCGCCACTCTCGGCCCGCAGGTAGGGGCGTCCGGGGAGCGCTGGCCCGGGGACTGCGGGAGCCCGCGCGGGGGCGGCGGCGGGGCGGGGGAAGGGGGCGGGGAGCCCGGGGCTCCCGGCGGAGCCGCAGTGCCGGGACCTGGACGGCCCCTTGCCTTCGCCCGCTCGTCCTCGGGCGCGGGCTTCCTGGATTGGAGGCGACACCCTCCCCAGCGGCGGCAGGAACAGCAGCGACTTGGTGTGAACAAATTGCTTTGTGGTGGCGCATCCAGGGCTCCAGGGAGGGGTGTGTTTGTGTGTGTGTGTGTTTTCGCGCTCTGGACTAATCAAAGCGTTGGTTCACCTGGAAATCAGTCCCGAGCTGAAAGCGCAGGTGTCCCCTTGCTCCGCCTCCCCCCACCTTTTGGCTTGTGTCCCGGGGACTCGTACACGCAGTGCTGTCAGGGGCAGGGTTGCGCGAGGGGGTGACGGAGGGATTTGTGAATGGTGCTGCTCTGCGCGTGGAGGCTGAGTCTTGCTGATGTAAAGGAGGAGGGATCCAGAGTGAGAAGAAAGGCTATTTATGGCAAAGAGTTGTGAAATTTCTCGGGGTTTCCTTCCGTGTTTCCTGAGCTTCTCTGTCTCCCTCTCCTCCTCTATCTCAATTCCTCTCTCCCATCTCTCCCCTCTTCTTTCTCAGAATTAGAAGCAATTCTGCTTTCCATTCCATCCCCACCCCCTTTCTCGTGGCACCTTGAACATGAGATGAAGGAAGTCAGAAAATCACTTGTCACATTACAGGTAGAAAAAAACTTGCTTTTTACAAGTTACTGATCCTTTGGCTTTTATGTTTGTGTGTACTTTTCACGTCTCTTACCTCTTCAGGCCACCAATAATACTTACAGACAAAACATCTACTTGGTTTCAACAGCTTTCATTTCTAATATCTTTACAGTTGAATACCTTCCCACTGATATCGAACACATTTATACCCCTAAGAAAGGCTGTTAACATAATGTGCACACATTTTACCATAAAGCTGGTTTTATTAAAAGCCTTGGGTAAGAAAGAGAAGCAGACAGCTAGGTGCGTTTGTATTGATTATTGCTGATTAGAATTAGAACTATCTATTAAAAAAAAGACCCAAAATACTTTTAATCTAGTCCACAACACAGTTAGCTTGTTTTGGTTTCTTTTCCTGTTTGCTTTATAACAGACAAAAATTCCAGACATAACGTGAAGCTTAGAGAGGTGCCTTAGAACCGTGTATACCAACTGCGTTTTAGCAAATTTATGTTCTATGAAAAATCTGTGTTTTCATAGAACCATTTACTGGGTTGTAACTGATACAGTAGGATAGTGTCCTTATTTTAAATTTGGACGTCTCTAAGCAGCTGTCAAGCACAATGTTTTTAAAACATTGAAATTCTATGTTGTAATAACCAGTTCAACAAATTCACGAAGAAAGAGAACTGACCAACTTACTGTCAGAGTGATTTGTTTTCATTTAGTATTAATTAAGGACACCTTTTTTGATCAAAACATGCCAACTGTTGATGTTTTCTTCCAGTGTGAAAGTAGCTTTCCTTAGCAGTTCTGTTTGTTTTGAAGACAAAGCAGAGTTAAGGATTTATTTTGATTTGATTAGATTTGTATTGGTTTAAAATACATTTTTAACACTGGAGCATGTGCAGTTTTATATATTACATTAAAACATGAACTGAGCGCCCTGGCTCTGAGGGTTGTTAACTTTCTTGAATCATTGGAATGTAGAAGTAATGGGGAGTTTTAAAATGTACTTGATGGGCTATATTATTGTAGTGGTTGAATAGTCATACTTATGAATACTTTTTCTGACACCATCAGAGAATCAGTAAATGTTTATTATTTTAATGATGCATTTTTATACTATAGAATGTTGATTTACATTAAATCGTGAAGTTGAAAATGAAAAAATATATGTATTTTAGATGTTGGCCTCCTTATTGCATTTTATTATGCAACATAGTATTCATAAAAAAGAGCCTGTCATGTGCAACGTACTATCTAGGTATTGTGGAGGAATCTAAGACTTCTTTGCCTCCTGCCCTTCAGGAGCTTACTCTCCTGTTGGGGAAAGTCCAGTGTTCATGCTAGAACAGTTAACAAACCTTGACAATAAGAGATTGCATGTCTAATGAAGACTGCAGGAGTTCAGAGCATGACAATAACATTTCATACTGAATTTTGTCTGAAAAGGCTTCTGGGGTAGGTAAGACCTCTTGGTTTTGATCCTAATGGATAAACAGGATTAGTGACTTGTGGATAAGAATATAAAATGTAAAATGCAAGTCTCCTTGAATTGTAGAAAAGAGCAAAAGATATGAGAAAGATAAGTTTGTTTGAAATAGCTTTTGATATTGCAAAGTGGTTGAATTTGTTGTGCAAAGTGCAGGGTGAGTCTGTTCTTGATGTACAACATTCTGTACACTGTATTTTTGGAATTAGTTGTAAATATTTCTGTGCCTAAGAAGTCAAGTTTTTTTATTTTATTTTGCTTTTTAGTGAAGAATATATTCTCTATACATTAGAAAAATACATAAGTAGAGAATGCTTACTCTAAATATTTAAATATACCACCTCACACTATAGTGTTGAATTTTATGTTGATAACAAGGTGGAATGTACATGAAGTGAGGTGTTCGAGTTACCTCCTTAACCAACTTTCCTTAGTTGGTCTAAAGAAGAGAGTATGAGGTATGTAAAAGAACAACTGTGTAAATGATGAGCAGTCATTGAATGCTTAATATTTTATTCATATAAAATGTATAACTCATTAACATATTTTCCATCATATTTTGTTTTAAAGTTGTTAGAATGCATCTTCATAATACTTAATCTATCCTTACATTATTTTCATTGAATATATAGCTATGATGTAGGACCTGTGGAAACAATTTTAGAGTTGTAGCAGTTTAAAAAATGTTTTAACTATCTTTTGGTAAATGTATGACTAATAAGATTGTGCTCTGTTTATGAGTTTGCGTTTTTAACTTAGTTCAGTTGCTCAGTCGTGTCCGACTCTTTGCAACCGCATGAATCACAGCACGCCTTAGTTATGTGTTATTTGTATATATGTTTTTATACAAACACAAAACTGTTTAGAATGCATTCCTCCATTTTAAGAACACAAGAGGTAAGATCTGAATTGACATTGAGCCTGTCTAATCAGTATGACACTCCAGAAGTATTTTATGGTGATAGTAAGGAAATAGTACAAATATTAGATATGACTTTCAGTAATTAACAGAATAGAATTACTTTCAGCTTAGTTGAATTAAAAGACATATATATATAGTTGACAGTGAATAGATAAGTCATTACAAAGTGCTGCTGCTGCTAAGTCGCTTCAGTCGTGTTCATCTCTGTGCGAGATGGCAGCCTACCAGACTCCCCCATCCCTGGGATTCTCCAGGCAAGAACACTGGAGTGGGTTGCCATTTCCTTCTCCAAAATGAAAATCCTATTAAATCACCAATTTCTATTCATGCAGGAATGGGATGATTTCCAATGTAGTCCAAGTACAGACCAGCATATCTGTTAATTGGTCTCTTTTGAGTTTGGTTTTGGACAGTATGTCACAGGTGTATCACTTTGATAATGTAATCTCTCCCATTATATGACTGACAGCTTTTGCATGATTTCCCTACTGGATAGTGACAAAATCTATTTGCTGTATATTGAGGACATGTACTTTTATCAGCAATATAATCTTCACTATGTGAGAGTGTCATTTAACAATAAAACATGAAGTCTGCAGTGGGAGAAGCAGAGAGAAAAGAGGAGACTGATGAAAGACACTGACAAAGGAAACACACTTCAATATGTAGCTTAAGCTAAATATAATATAAAAATGTAAAGCTGACCAGTCTAAGCTGCAGTTGATACAGTACCAGGATATTGTTATCAGTTCTTACTTTAAATGACTATATTTCATTTTAAGCTATTTTCATGGCTAAACAAAATGCCAAAATAAAAGCAGTTGTTGAAAATGTTTAATAGGGTATGTGGTATTATATTACAATTAAAAGAAATTCTGCTTTGGAATTCTGGACCTTTGACAGATAAAGTTTGTTGATTGGCCAAATTCCTGGCTCTATATATAGACTAACTTAAAATATACTTTTTGTTTTTTAATTATTTACACTGTAATAACAATTTTAAAATTTTGATTAAACTTATTACAATTCTTGAACACTGTAGCTGTGTTCTGATACTGAATAAAATCTAAAGGTCGTTTATAAGGAAACATTCTGTTATCTAATGGCAAATTCTTAACCTAGAGTAGTAATTCTCAAAATGTGGTTCCCTGGGCAATAGCATGAGTGAACTTGTTAAAATGCAATTCCATTAAATGATTGAATCAGAAACTCTGCATTGGGGTTTTCTGTGTGATTCTTGGGCTTCCCAGGTGGCGCTAGTTGTAAAGAACCTGCCTGCCAATGCAAGGGACATAAGAGACACAGGTTCAATCCCTGGGTTGGGACGATCCCCTGGAGATGGGCAGCCTAACCCACTGCAGTATTCTTGCCTGGAGAATCCCTTGGACAGAGGAGCCTGGCAGGCTGTGCTCCATAGTGTCTCAAAGAGTCAGCCATAAGTGAAGCGACTAAGCATGCACACACGTGTGATTCTTACACACTCTAAATAGAGTATTTTATAGTGAAATTTGAAGGCCATGTCTTCCACCTATTTTATATCTAAATACTTTCCTCAACTGGTAGAGATAACTACACTTTAACTGTTTAGACCTCGAAGGTATTGCACTCTTCATCAGAAGAATTTCATCTTAATTGAGTTTTTTCTTTTTTAAAAAAACTTAAATGACTTTGTAACTCCTTGTTGTTGATTAGGGAAGCAGTACATCAGTGTAGAATTTAACTGGACAATAATGAGCTCGGGCTAACCTTATTGGTAGTCGTTTATAAAGCAAAAAATATGCACAGTGTACAAAGGTTGACCATCTTTAGTTTTGTTGACTCTTATGTGATATTTTTGGTCTTGGCATTTATAATAATTTTCTCTGTATAAGATTACAGTTATTTTAGCTGCCCAGTAATAGCTTCAGAAGTGTGAGATGTTATCTCAAATGTTCTTACTGCTGAAAGAATTTTAGATCATATCTTTATGTCTTTCAAGATAAAGATAATGTGTTCAAATCCTATATCTGTCTTAGTATCCTTCTCCCTTTCTTCTTCCTCCATCCTGGCCCCCCACCCCCAGGACTCCTACACCCCTGCCTTTGAGATACAAGCTCAATCAGCCCTTCCCAAAGGAAACCTTCTTTGGCCTTCTTTGCTGCATCAGTGTCCCTTACATATATTGTTTTAGTTCCATGTTCATCTTCCTTATGGTACTCATTGCAGTTTAATTTTATGTGTATTTGTGTGTTTGGTTCAGTATCATCAAGAATTAACAATGGCCAGCTGCAGTCCGTGGGGTCGCTAAGGGTCGGACACGACTGAGCGACTTCACTTTCACTTTTCACTTTCATGCATTGGAGAAGGAAATGGCAACCCACTCCAGTGTTCTTGCCTGGAGAATCCCAGGGACGGGGGAGCCTGGTGGGCTTCTGTCTATGGGGTCACACAGAGTCGGACACGACTGAAGTGACTTAGCAGCAGTAGCAGCAGCAACACATAAATATTGAATAATTGTATGCCTTCATTCTAAGGATATTTTATGTTTTCCAAAGATGGACCCTTTAAAAAGTATTTTAAAATAAAGGGAGTCCCTACACTATATGATGGAGAAGGAAATGGCAACCCACTCCAGTGTTCTTGCCTGGAGAATCCCAGGGATGGCAGAGCCTGGTGGACTGCCGTCTATGGGGTTGCATAGAGTTGGACACGACTGAAGTGACTTAGCAGCAGCAGCAGCAGCAGCTAGACTATATGAAAATATGAGTGTTGTTTTTCTTTCTATTTTGCAAATGATGAGATGTTTGTTAACAACAGCAGCAATGTCTATCATGTGCTGAACACTTCTTCCATGACAAACACTTATATTTGTTATGCTGTGCAGTTCTCCTAACATTATAAAATTTTGTGCATATTTTAGAGATGAGGAAACTGAGGCTCTGTTCTGTGAGCTTCCAAACTACTTATACCAAATATTCATACTTTATTACAATAATTTATAAATTATGAAATCAGTAGATAGATGGTGTGGAGTGTATTCAGTCCTTATTCCTGTTTTAACTCTGGGCCCAGCAATAGCTGTTCATTATTCACCCTGTTGCTCCTGTGATGGCTGTTGTTGCTTCTTGGGTGATTGCAATAAGTGATGGAGAACTCGTAAGACTGATTCCCATCTTTTTATTACTCTTTTCAGTACTGATATATTTTGCCCTCAGTGCCATAATTCCTTTATTCCAACTTGTCAGAATCTCCCAAATTATTAGTAGAAATTTAAGATGTAACCAAGTATAGTTTTAAGAATGAGTGCCTATATGTTGAGAATGGTCAAACATTATTCTCCATATTTGGAACTATACAGCATATCTTTTGGCAAGGTACACACAGAGATTTCAGCACCTTGCTCAAGCAAAACTGATATTTCATGCAACCTGTTAATTCAACTTGTCTCCCAAGAGAAAAAAAATTACCTATCAGTCTAGTTTCTTTTGACTTTTAATCTTCAACTTATTTACTTAAATATGGCTTTAATCAGTGTTCAGATGTTTGAAGCAAAGAAAATATTTTGAAGTATTTATGTATTATGATTCTGTAGAAGTCCATGGTCAGCATTACATTTGCTTTTTCTGAAGCTCTCTACTCGACTAATGGACAAAGTTATGTATTTCATAATGTGTTTAAGTCAGTCAATAACATGAATAAAAATAGATGCATAATAACAAAAGAAAAAAATGATTGGTTGTTTTACTGAGTATCTCACTTAAGGCCTGTTTTGTAGCTTTTTGTCAGAATCTGTTTCTGCCACTGGACTTGTTTACCAGAGCCCTCAGCCATGCCCCTGATTTATGAGCAGTCCTTCTATGTAGTGCAAAGCTTGGCATCTAGTCAAAGAACTTAGGACTTAATATCAAGCCACCCTTGATGTCCAGCTCTAATGTTATAGCATATTTTTAGTAATGTTTCTTTTTTATAACTGAAACTGATTTCTCACTTAATATTTCCCTCTGCATCTTGGTAACTTACTCAGTATCACCATTTCTCATAGTATATGAGCACAGACTTTCTTTGACAAAGCCTTCTTTATTTCTTAAGGACTGGGTTTATGCCTGTGAAACCACTTCATTTCCCGAGCTCTTTCATCTGCCACCAGACTCTCCCCTGCCTTGTCCCCAGTAACTACTTTCCTGGACTTCTAAAACTTTCCAGCTCTGAGAGGTATGCTTCATTCCTAGTACTCTTAGACCTTCATGATGCCAACCTCTTATGGCATATTGTTGTTGTTCTGTTGCTAAGTCATGTCCAACTCTCTGTGACCCCATGGATGCAGCATGCCAAGTTCCTCTGTCCTTCACTGTCTCCCAGAGTGGCCCAGTTTCATGCCCATTGAATTGGTGATGCTATCTAACCATCTCATCCTCTGCCACCTCCTTCTCCTTTTGCCTTTAGTCTTTCCCAGCATCAGGGTCTTTTTCAATGAGTTGGCTGTTTGCATCAGATGGCCCAAGTACTGGAACTTTAGCTTCAGCATCAGTCCTTCCAATGAATATTCAGGATTGATTTCCTTTAGGATTGAGGGGTTTGATCTCCTTGCTGTCCAAGGGACTCTCAAGAGTATTCTCCAACACCACAATAGGTAAGCATCAATTCTTTGGCTGTCAGTCTTTTTGATGGTCTAACTCTCATATCCATACATGACTACTGGAAAAGCCATTGCTTTGACTGTGTGGACTTTTGTCAGCACAGTGGTTGCAGGTTTCTAATACACTCTCTAGGTTTGTCATGGTTTTCCTTCCAAGGAGCAAGTGTCTGAAAATTTCATGATGCAGTTACTGTCTGCAGTGATTTTGGATCCCAATTAAATAAAATCTGTTACTGCTTTCACTTTTCTCCGTTCTGTATGACTCCACCCCCAGATATATGTTGGTTGGACTTCTTGGAAGTATTTACAGCTGGGGTTGTAGTGTGCTTTCCAGACTGAAGGGCAAGTCTAGTTCCAGGTTCTGGTCATCACCAGATTGCTTCATTTTGCTACGTTTTATCTTCTTTTATGTGGCTGTGTCCCACTATGGAACTAAGTCATTCATCATCATTGCTGGCAACATTTTGTAAATGCTTATTGTGTATGTCAGTCTGTTTCAAAAAGGATGTACCTCCTGTGGTTCTTTAACAGTGTAATCCACATAAATGGAATACAGATTCTTCCCTGTCTGGTTTGTTTCTGTAATTCTGTCAGTTGTTTATTTCAAGATGACCTGGGTTTTCTTCATTCTGCTTTATAACCTTATTTGAATATAATGCAGTTGAAATGTCAAACAGCTGACACTCTGGGTGGTGTGATGCCTTTTCCAGTTTCCCCCTTTTGTTAAAGAAAGCTAGAGGTATTCCTGTGTTCAGAAAGTGCTTGGTAAGCCAGGTATACTGCCTTAATTCAACTTCCTTATCAACCAAATTCAGACTAGCATGTCATGTTTCTTATGTATCTGTTCACTGCAATTAGGTTTTTCCTGGAAAGTTAAATACTATGATTCTGTTAGTGAGTTGTCATTGCTTTTGTTTGTGGCTTTTTTTCTTTTTTGCTGATTTTGGCAGTAGCAGCAATTGATACATCATAAACCAATGTAAGATTTACAAATAAAACCAAACAAGTATAAAAACATGGCAGAAACAAATGCAGATATAGGCTTTGACATTCTGATCAATTCTTTCTCAACTATTTTTATTTGTTTGATTGCTTTTGTTATTTATATACAAATTACCAGAGCATTAAGTCATTAAGTCTGAATATATGAAATGTGTTTAGTGAGTACCCTTTAATATAAAGTATTATTTATAATATTCAGGAAAAACTTGAAAGACATCATATGAAGCTTAAGCAAAGGAAAAAAACGTACCTCTATGTAAAAATCAAGTTCAATATTAGAAATGCAGACTAAGAGTAACTTATTTCATGTAAAGTTTTGAAATGTCTTACTGAAGCAACAGTTAGAACTGAACATGGAAAAACAGACTGGTTCCAAATAGGAAAAGGAGTATGTCAAGGCTGTATATTGTCACCCTGATTATTTAACTTATAGGCAGAGTACATCATGAGAAACACTGGGCTGGAGGAAGCATAAGCTGGAATCAGGATTGCCGGGAGAAATATCAATAACCTCAGACATGCAGAAGACACCACCCTTATGGCAGAAAGTAAAGAAGAACTAAAGAGCCTCTTGATGAAAGTGAAAGAGGAGAGTGAAAAAGTTGGCTTAAAGCTCAACTTTCAGAAAAGGAAGATCATGGCATCTGGTCCCATCACTTCATGGGAAATAGATGGGGAAACAGTGGCTGACTTTATTTTTTTTTTGGGCTCCAAAATCACTGCAGATGGTGATTGCAGCCATGAAATTAAAAGGTGCTTACTCCTTGGAAGGAAAGTTATGACCAACCTAGACAGCATATTAAAAAGCAGAGACATTACTTTGACAGCAAAGGTCCGTCTAGTCAAGGCTATGGTTTTTCCACTGGTCATGTATGGATGTGAGAGTTGGACTACAAAGAAAGCTGAGCACCGAAGAACTGATGTTTTTGAGCTGTGGTGTTGGAGAAGACTCTTGAGAGTCCCTTGGATTGCAAGGAGATCCAACAAGTCCATCCTAAAGGAGGTCAATCCTGGGTGTTCATTGGAAGGACTGATGTTGAAGCCGAAACTCCAATACTTTGGTGACCTGATGCGGAGAGCTGACTCATTTGAAAAGATCCTGACGCTGGGAAAGATTGAGGGCAGGAGGAGAAGGGGATGACAGAGGATGAGATGGTTGGATGACATCACCAGCTCGATGGACATGGGTTTTGGTGAACTCCGGGAGTTGGTGATGGACAGGGAGGCCTGGTGTGCTGCAGTTCATGGGGTCACAAATAGTCAGACACGACTGAGCGACTGAAGTGAACTGAACTGATAATAAAACCAACGGGTCAGTGTACCGGAATTCCTAAATTTTCAAAGGAATGCTACCTACTTGGCAGATAGCTCAAGATCAGAGTTATTTGATTTTGTTTTCAGTTTTTAATACTGCATTCATGTGCAAATAGACCCAATAAAACTAAATGTATTTATTAATAAATGAGTTTCTTAAAAGAATGTACCTCCTTGAGTGGTAATTTTTAAAATAAAGTACAGATTACTAAGTTGGGCTGTAAAAAACCGTTATAAATTTGTACAGCAAACATATAAACTTGCAGCAACATTGTGGCCAAAATTATCTTTGAGGTATATTTCCTACAGTTTTCCTCAAGGTGTAAATATGGTGATATTGAGAAATATCTTCATCAACACCAGTTCATTTTTTGAAAGGGTTCTGCAGTGGGAGGGTCTACGTTGATTACAGGGAAAGTGTAATATGAAGCATCCCACGGGGACATTTTGAGGGTCCCAGGTCCAAGTCCTGCTGAAAACACTGAAGGGATAAAGACACTACAGTATTAACTGTCTAGTAAACAGTAGAAAAGAATTGCCTTCCAGGATATTTCTGAGGACCATCAAGTTCATTGGATGATAATGAAGGAAACACATAGCCCCAGAATCTAATATAGGAAATGACTTGATGATGTACTGTATTTTAAATACCAAAAAGTTTTAGTTGAATATGGGATAGATCGGTAAATTTGAAGTTCTGGAGATCTCCAACCCCACTTCCAACAGGCTAGTCCTCAGTCTCCCTAGTCATCTTTGAGGCAAGGGAGCTCTCCAGGGTACTAGATTCTTGCTGAAATCCTCTCTTGCAAAATAGTGCAGAATGTGTTGTTTTTGTTTTTGCTTATCATAGCCTTTCATAGCCATTGCAGATACTACATCATTCAGTTGAAATGACTGATCTTCCATCATCTGACTTATTTTTGTGAGTCCTTCAAGGCTCAATGCAAATGTAAGTTCAAGGATGCCTGCTTCAACCCCATGTAAGAAGCCTGTTCTGAGTTCTAATAGCAGGCTGTGTATATCACTGTCAACTTTACATTTAAAGTATCATACTTTACTGTTTGCTTATGCTTCATGCTCACTAGATTGTAAACTTAATGAGGGCAGAGTTTTGTGCTTTGTTCTCTTTTGCAAACAGCTCATCTAAATCAGTGATGTGAAGATCCTTAGTAATTGATTAGTAAATGAATACTGCTTAAGAGTAGCTTAAATATTGTCCATTTTATATGAACAACTCCCAGGGCTAACACTGTGTTGAGTCATGTCAAGATTTACTTTGAATATTTCTCTCTATGGCTTTTTCATGGACTAAAAACTTTTTTAGGTTACTTGGTTCTTAACTTGAAACCAGATATCCTAACATGGCCACAAGTCTTGAAAAAAATAAAAGGACTGGAGGGACTATGGCATATATACCAGGGGCATTAGGGTATCAGTGAGGTTTAAAGAAGTAGCATAGGCTGATATGGAAAATGAGGGCCACAGAACTGACTGGTTTGTCATATTGTTAAACAAGAATCCCAAACATCTACTCCACATTCATTTTAAGTCTTCTGGAATTTGGGGTCTCCTCTCAATTTCTGTAGCCCAGATATCCATTTTGACATGTTTGCAAATCTGAGGTCACGTGAGGATAGCAGAATTCTTCAAATGAATAAACAAATGTTGCCAGTACCTGTGTATATAATGGTTGATGAAACATATGTTTTTTATCCCCCTACAGTTTAGTTTTCAATTGTAGTGCCCATATTGTCCATGATACTTGGTGAAAATGGAACCTGGAAGACTTCTTTTCTCTGTCTTTTTATAGCCGCGTTAGTGACTTCTTGGACTGCCATTCTTCTTGTTTCCAGTACTCCACTCTCACACATACCATTGAATATTCAGTGTGGCAGTAAGTGATTGTCATCGTTGAAAAACACTTTTGCTTACATGTAAGACATCCTGTCACTAATTTGATATAGATTTACTGATCACTTTAACATGATTGGTAAATTGTATACCTGTCTGTATCTTCCCTTATAGGGACAATTGGCCAGTCCATTCTAAAGGAGATCAATCCTGGGTTTTCATTGGAAGGACTGATGCTAAAGCTGAAACTCCAATACTTTGGCCACCTCATGCGACAAGTTGACTCACTGGAAAAGAGTCTGATGCTGGGAGGGATTGGGGGTGGGAGGAGAAGGGGACGACAGAGAATGAGATGGCTGGATGGCATCACCGACTCGATGGACATGAGTTTGAGTGAACTCCGGGAGTTGGTGATGGACAGGGAGGCCTGGCGTGCTGTGATTCATGGGGTCGCAAAGAGTTGGACACGACTGAGCGACTGAACTGAACTGAACTGAGGTTCCACAGTTTTTCATTTGGTCAGAAATTCCCTATATTTCAAGTGCATGAACTGTAGGAAATGGTTGTGTGGCCTTTTTATGGGGGATATTTTCACTTTATAATTCTGCTTTTCACTTTTTTAATGTATATGTACTATCTATCCTGTATGTCCTGCCGTTTCTCTTCCCTGTTTTGATTTTTTTTTTTACCTATTGCCAGTAGGAATGTTTCAATTATGAAGCATAAAAAGAAAAGTATATATTTTAGTGGTTTTTACTTCTTGGGAAATCTAGTTTTTATAACTCAGAGAAAAATATGGATTCAAAATAATAGTGTAAAACAAAGAGTTTTAAAAGTGTTAAAAAATAAAGAAGAACTTTTCAATAATCATCTTGAGTAAACTCGTAGTTTGGAAAGCTAGTAATTTCTTTATTAAATATTTAGAATTATGCCAAATAATATGATCATCATTAATTTTAAAGATTAAAAATCACTAGTCATTTTTGAGTAATACTAGAGATGAAGCACTCCTGTAAGAACTGTGATTTAATCCATCTAAAAGAAAAGTTGTCTTAAAACTTTTCAAGGCTGTATATGGTGTGTTCTCACAGTTTAGGTATTTTATAATGTCACTGTTAGGAGAAAGAGGTGCTTTTAGGAATCATGTGAATCATTTGTGTTGTGTAAGCATAGCCCTGGGACTCTTCAGCCCTCAGTCAACCCTAGGACTCCTTTGAGACCAAAATTGATGATTGACTCTTAAAGTGTGGTCATGAAAAGATGGAGACCTGCTGTGATTACATTTTCTTTTCCTCTTAAGTAGAAGAAGGTAATTCACTTTACACCCCCACCAAAATCATATTAAGTGCTTGTATAAATATCACTGAATTAAAATTTACTTTTGTAGAGTACTACTGTCTGACATTAAGTCAAAACTTGGATCAATCATTGTTGTCTATGTACATGTACAAAAATACACATGTATATATTAATGTAATTTCTTATAATGGGATTTGTTTTATAAAATTTTTTCCTAGTAATGCATGTGTTTTTAGCCTTTTTTTATTTTTGAGGGGAAGAGGTGAATCAGTTAGTGAATCAGTTAGTTAGCTCTCCAGAAGAACAGACCAATTGTATACATATTGTTATCATCTATCTATAAGAAGATTCATTTACTGCAGATGCTGATTGCAGCCATGAAATTAAAAGACGCTTGCTCCTTGGAAGGAAAGTTATGACCAACCTTGATAGTATATTAAAAAGCAGAGACATTACTTTGCCGACCAAGGTCCGTCTAGTCAAGGCAATGGTTTTTCCCGTGGTCATGTATGGATGTGAGAGTTGGACTGTGAAGAAAGCTGATCGCCGAAGAATCGATGCTTTTGAACTGTGGTGTTGGAGAAGACTCTTGAGAGTCCCTTATACTGCAAGGAGATCCAACCAGTCCATTCTAAAGGAGATCAATCCTGGATGTTCATTGGAGGGACTGATGCTAAAGCTGAAACTCCAATACTTTGGCCACCTCATGAGACGAGTTGACTCACTGGAAAAGACTCTGATGCTGGGAAAGGTTGGGGGCGGGAGGAGAAGGGGACGACGGAGAATGAGATGGCTGGATGGCATCACCGACTCTGTGGACATGAGTTTGAGTGTACTCCGGGAGTTGGTGATGGACAGGGAGGCCTGGCGTGCTGTGATTCATGGGGTCGCGGAGAGTCGGACACGACTGAGCGACTGAACTGAACTGAACTGAACTGATATGTGATTATGGTGGCTGGCAAATCTGAAATCTGTAGGGCAGGCCAGCAGGTTGGAAACTCAGGCAGGATTTCTGTGTTACAGTTTGAGGCAAAATTCCTTCTCCAGGAAATGTCAGTTTTTGCTTTTAGGCCTTCAACTGATTCAGTGAGAACCACCCACATTATTAAAGGTAATCTACTTTACTTAACGTCAAATGTTTATAGACATTAACCATGTCAAAAAATACTTTTCACAGCAATATCCAGACTAGAGTTTGACCAAACAACTGGGCACCATATCTAAGTCAAAATTTCACATACAGTTTAATCATCACAGAGGGCGAGGGATAATATGTTTACAAGCCCTTTCTAGTAGACATGGTAAGTTTGTGTACACGTGTTTTTCCTTTGGCTAGATACTTCAGCATTGGTCACTTGTTTGTATTTGTAGACATAAGTCATCATTCATTGGTTCCTTATGTGTTCTGTTCAGTTCAGTCGCTCAGTTGTGTCCGATTCTTTGCAACCTCATGGACTGCAGCATGCCAGGCTTCCCTGTCAATCACCAACTCCCAGAGTTTGCTCAAACTCATGTCCATTGAGTCGGTGATGCCATCCAACCATCTCATCCTCTGTCGTCCCCTTCTCCTCCTGCCTTCAATCTTTCCTAGAATCAGGGTCTTTTCCAATGAGTCAGTTCTTCGCATCAGGTGGCCAAAGAATTGGAGCTTCAGCTTCAATATCCATGACTCCAATGAATATTCAGGACTGATTTCTTTTAGGATTGACTGGTTTTGATCTCCTTGCAGTCCTATGGACTTTCAGGCATCTTCTCCAACACCACAGTTCAAAAGCATCAATTCCTTGGTGCTCAGCTTTCTTTATAGTCCAACTCTCACATCCGTACATGACTACTGGAAAAACCATAGCTTTGACTAGATGGACCTTTGTTGGCAAAGTAATGTCTCTGCTTTTTAGTAGGCTGTCTAAGTCTGTCATGGCTTTTGTTCCAAATGATTATACATTCTGTAATCATTTCTCAAGTATGCAGTGTATTCAACAGACAACACTAGGCAGTTGAGAACTTTAAAAAGTGACTGCTGCTGCTGCTGCTAAGTCACTTCAGTCGTGTCCGACTCTGTGTGATCCCATAGATGGAAGCCCACCAGGCTCCCCCATCCCTGGGATTCTCCAGGCAAGAACACTGGAGTGGGTTGCCATTTCCTTCTCCAATGTGTGAAAGTGAAAAGTGAAAGTGAAGTCGCTCAGTCGGGTCCGACCGTTAGCGACCCCATGGACTGCAGCCCACCAGGCTCCTCCATCCATGGGATTTTCTAGGCAAGAGTACTGGAGTGGCTTGCCATTGCCTTCTCCATAAAAAGTGACTGAAAGAGGCTAAATCTTCTAAGTGTTTAAATTCTAGTGGAAGAGACACAAATATAATAGATGACTATGATAAGTAAATTTGTAGAGTGGAAATGTCCTTTTTTTAATCATGACAATTAAATGTCATTTTCCCCATGAGCAATCAGAAAATAATTCATCAATGGTTAATATGCCAAGTTACTATGCTTATTAGTTTAAGGATGACTCACATATAAACTTGGGTTATGAATGCTTGCCCACTGCAGGTCCACTTCACTGACAGTGTTGGCCATGACTACTTTCAGTTCAGCACATTAAAGGATTTGTATTTGTATTCAGCCTATGCAAAGGTGATTCAGTATATACTCAAACAGTTCTGACAAGTGGGCTGTCATGTTTTATTGATGATCTTGTATTTTATATAGCATAGAGCAATAAACATTTTCTTTACAGCCTCCAAATGGGTGTTTTCTCATAGCAGTTTCTCTTTCCAAAACTACATTTTATTTCTGTTATATTATTCAGTGAATATGACTTTGTCTACCTGGCTTTTGAGGCTCTCTATAAACTTACCCCACTTTACTAATCCAGATATAGATCTTCCACTTTGTTAAGGTCATGTAACTTAGAGCACTTTCACATACACAGCATATGCATTTAATCCTTTCTGTGTATACAAATCTTGGCTGTCATTACAGGCCTGACTCCATGAAACCTTCCATGATGACTCTAACCCGCCTAGGGAGTTTCCTTTGGCATACTCTGATTTGAGAGCAATACCTAGTTGGCACCAGACAATTAAGTACAGTCTGTTCTGCTACAGTGAATTTTTCTGTAATGTGAATTAGCTCCTATAGGATTGGTAGAGGAATTTTATTAGTTAAATGTGGAAGTTGGTTCCTGTGTGATTTCCCCCAACATATTAATATTTAACTTTATCTGGTGATTATAGCCACATGCAAAGTATGCTAGTACAGGCAAATGCAGAATACAGTAGACACATACCCTTTTCACCAAACTTTCACCCTTTTAAAAAAGGAAAAGGTTTTGTGTTTCCAATATTATTATTATTTTTTTAATTAGAAGTTTTACATGTTGTCTTAGTCATACAGAGTTTTTATAAAAATTATTTTGGTTTTGTTTAGAACTTTGGTTTATAAGTACATAGATTTTTAGTTTTTGCAAAGTCCTAATTTGGGAGTATAAGCTCTGTTGTATATGTTGTCCAGTTTTTTCAGAGTGAAAGAATACATCTATTGCAATAGCGGAAATTGAGAAAATTAGTTTCAAATCACTCAATAGTTATTGAACATCCACTCCATGCCAGACACTAGGGCTCATGTTGGATATATGAAAATGAACAGGGCTTACTTCTTAGCACACAGGAAACTAGGCCAAAACCTTGTATGGGTGGTTCTGTTGCTTACTTAGCTTGGTGGACTCGGAGGAAGAGAGAGAAGTAACTGTGACCTTTGTGTGTGTTTCTCACTCTGCCTGGAATACTCCCTTATTAAGGATTTGTTTAGTCAGTTTCTTTCTAAGCTTCATTTTCAACCCAAGTATCATTTCTTTATAGTATTTTAATCTCACCTAGTGCCATGTATCTTTCTTTTTCAGCACTTAAGTTAGCTGTTATTTTACAATCATTTGTGAGATTATTTAGTAAATATTTTTCTTAGAATGTTCCATGAGAACAGAGATCATGTTTATTTATTCCCATTGTTGTATTCTCATTTTCTAGTAAAGTAGAAAAACAAATGCAAACACACATACAGTTGGTATTAATATTAATATGCATGATAAATGTAATACATATTATATATAGATATATATAGCAGGTATTCATTCACTAATTTTTATTTATGTGAATAGATTTCTTTATTTTTTAGCAACTGACCTTTAAATATTCTTCCTGGAATGAGCAATTATTTTTCTAAACATGTTACTTTTGTATCACCACATTTCCTGGTAGTGAATTAATTTGTTGATATTTTTGGCTTTTATTTCTCTTATACATTTTAATTAAGTATATAATAGAAAGAAAAATATTTTAGGCTTCACAATTTCTTATGTTTATATCTTCTAGAAATTGAAAAATGTCTTAAAATATGCACAGAGCCAAAAAGTTTAAATTATGAAATAGTATTTTTATTACTATTATTATTTTTTACTTATTATTAGAGTGAGAAGGATGACTTGATCAAGGCCCTAAAAGTAAAAAATATCAAGGAAGTAATTGAAAATTTTGGAAGAAAATATTGATTTTTTTAATTAAAATTAATATCTGAACATGACTGAATGACTAACACTTTTCACACTAAGTTAAATGAACAAATAAATCACAGTCAAGAGGAAGATGTTTGCAAGAAATATAACTGGTTAATACCCAGAAAATGTAAGAAAGGCAGCAATTGAATAGTAGTGTGACCAGCTACCCAATAGAAAAAAATAATAGAAAAAAAGATATATAACACTGGCAGCTTATAAAAGAAGAAACTCATGGGAAAGTAAACATGAAAATGTGCTCAATGTTATTAATAATTAGGGAAAAACAAAGCAATGGAATGTTATTGCATAGTACTCATAATGATGAAAATTAAAGTTTAGCACTACTAGCTTTTGGTGGTAATGCAAAGTATTGTTAGCATCTCTTTCTTGTGAAAGTATAAATCATAAACATGTAAATCCTTGCCACTTTGGTAATGCCTAGTAAAATTGAAGATATGCAGACTCATTGATCAAAAATTTCCACTCTCAGGTTTTACATGAAAGAAATTCTTGCCCTTATGCATCAAAATGCATTAAAAACCCATTCATTGTACCATTTTAAAAAAATAGTGGCTAATTGGCAGAAACTGACATTTGATAGAAATTCATTTATTGTGAGTTAAAAATCATTTATATTAGTTTTAAACACACAAAGCAAAATTCTTGATATATGTTGTATATGGTTACATGATATGTGTATATATTTTTATATACCTAATTTGGGATAGTGAGTTCTTCTGGGAGAGGAGGAAGGGGAAAAAAAGATTGAAAAAAGCTGTATTGCTTGCTAAATTTAGTATAGAATAAAAATTGTTCATTTTATGAGACAATAAATTAGTTATCAGAGAGGCTGTGAATTGTCCACAGTCACTCACCCTGAACTGTGTTCGTTGTCCATTTGCAGACATCTTTAATACATGTGAGAGACCTGCAGATTCTTTTCATGTTGTATCCCTCTAAACATTATTATTTGTGTACCGTTTTCTTATAAGCTCACTTCAGCACCCAAGCTATAAGATGTTTTAGAGTGAAAGAAACTACTTGTCAAATTGTTCTATCCATTGCTTTTTCTTCTAAAGCTTGACAGTCTAAATTTGTTCCTTGAAATTTTACTTCAGTCTGTCTCAGCTTTTCTGAACTTGCTGCCATACTTTCCGCGATCAAGTTATAGCTGGGTGATAATCACAGTCTTGCTACAGCAGTTTTATCGTAGAAGGCCATATTTATTGAATTTAATTACAGTTAATCCATTTTATTGGATTAATTGTAATTTCAAACCTTGTGGATGACTTTTTTACTCTCTCCCATTTAATGTGAGGTGTAGGTGGCTAGATGATTTTAATTGAAATATCATTAAGTCAAATGCATGTGGACCACCATATACTTGTAACATTCATCTCACAATTAACTGTTAATAATTGCTTTACTGCCACTGCCTTGGATATGAGTTTTGTGAATGTGGAGTCTGATTTAATCACTGGTCATAATGAAGCACCTGAGTCAAAGCTTGTTTAAGTAGTGAGGAAAAAGAAGTGATAAAGTAGTGGAATATAATTACAGTGTATCTAGTCATCATTCCAGACGTTAAGTGCCAGCTGGATTATTTGGTGACCTTGGCAATTCATAATGCTCAGAATACAGTGTGATCACAGAATCATATACTACAATGATGTGGAATCAATTTCAGATATTCAGATTGCTGTAGTCACTAAGTAATATGTCTATGGAAACATTTCATTTAAATTATTTTTTTCTAAGTCTTAGTTTCTCCTTTGTGATTTTAAGTTTCTCATTCATTTTGATCAGTTATATACTTTTTTTGTATCTTCAGATAGTTAAACTGTTTATATCTAACATTCTAAAAATCAAAGAGATTAGCTTATCTAAATTAATTACCACTTAAGTATTATTTCTATTAAGTTTTAGGACCAATATTTACTTTTGTACATAAAATCTAGGCTGTATATATGTTTGATTTTAAACAAATTCTGGTGGCCAGTAACCTACAGATATCAAATAATATGATAAAATATAAAAAATTAATCTTATTTGCTTTCTAGATGACATTTCAAATATTTATACTGTTCTTTTGTTACTTTCTTCCTTTAAATATTCTGATCTCATAGGTCCCAATTAGATTTCAAATCAAAATATAGAGAGTAGCGCACCTTTCCAATTTAACAAACAAAACATATCATTTTTTATGCATCGGGTAACCTCAACCAAGGTAATGTAGAATGCCACATAAACAGAATAACACTTAAATAATTAAAGAGTTACATTTTAAAGTAAAACTAGGGAGAGTAATGGAGAAGGAAATGGCAACCTACTCCAGTGTTCTTGCCTGGAGAATCCCAGGGACGGGGGAGCCTGGTGGGCTTCTGTCTATGGGGTCGCACAGAGTCGGACACGACTGAAGTGACTTAGCAGCAGCAGAGAGAGTAAAATAAATAATAATTATACTTCTGCCTCTCTTTTGTATTATATGTTATTTCCTTTAACATAAATATTTATTCCTATACCAGTGTTCTCTTTAGTTATGTGCTTTACCCTTGTGGTTGGATTCACATTGTCCATACAGTTTGGGCTGACTGGCATATATTTAGCATTTCAGTATTTAACTAAAAATGATTTTTTAAAAACTTCATAACACATGTATATAGGAACTGACTACAGATGTCTAAATTGTTAAAGGAGTATGATCTTTATGCAAAAAATTATAGATCATGTTATGGATTTTTCATTATTATTTTGACTTACCACATTTTTATATGTGAATTATCTCAATCAAAATTATATAATTTTTCCTTTCCTATATCTGCATCTCTTGGAAATCTTTACCTCTAGAGCTAAAACTTAGCATCATTGATTATTATATGTAATGAAAACAAAAATAAAATTCTACAGGTTTTAAAAATTAAGATCAGAGTTTTCATATTGTCATGATCCATGACTTCATAGGTATTTTCTTAAGAAGTGGTTTTTCCGTGTGACATTGACAAATGATGAAAGAGGTGACAGATTTCCTGAAATAATCTGTGAACCACTATTATATAGCTTTGTGGTTGGCGTTTGAAAGCTAACTGCTACTAGTTATCTAGGAAGTAACATTTTTACCTCCTCTCCAAGAATTAAACCAGGGGTGTGTGTGTGTGAGGGGGGAACACTTTAAATGGGAAATATGTTTCAAAGTAAAATACTCAACTAAAGTAGTCAACAAATGAGATAAGTGGGTGCCTGCATGCTAAGTTTCTTCAGTCATTTGACTCCTTTCGATTCTATGAACTGTAGCTCACTATGCTCCTCTGTCCATGGATTCTCCAGGCAAGAATACTGGAGTGGGTTGCCATGCCCTCTTCAGAGGATCTTCCAGACCCAAAGATCAAACCTGTGTCTCATTATATCTCCTTTTAGGGTTTCCCTGATAGCTCAGTTGGTTAAGAATCCACCTGCAATGCAGGAGACTCTGCTTTGATTCCTGGGTCAGGAAGATCCCCTGGAAAAGGGATTGGCTACCCAATCCAGTATTCTTGGGCTTCCCTTGCAACCCAGCTGGTAAAGAAACTGCTTGCAATGTGGGAGACCTGGGTTCGATACCTGGGTTGGGAAGAACCCCTGGAGAAGGGAAAGGCTACCGACTCCAGTATTCTGACCTGGAGAATTCCATGAACTGTATAGTCCATGGGATATCAAAGAGTCGGACACGACTGAACGACTTTCACTTTCACTTTTCACCACTAGTAAAGTAGTTAACAAGTGAGATAAGTACCGCTCTTTTGATATTTGATTCTGTAACCTTATTTTTGCTTTCTTATTTTTCTAGTTTTTTGAAAAGTGGGGCTGAATTTAATAGGACAGATGTAGAATTTTAACCTACAGTGCAAGAATAGAAGATAAGAGGATAATTTTAATATGTAAAGTGTCTTTAAATTTTTAGAAAGTGTAAAATAATACTTTCTTCATAATATGCTTTTCTCATGTTACACTTAAATGAAAAGGATATGATGTTTACATCTTTTTTTTCCCTCCTAAAATCACCTGCCCTACAGTACTTATTACCTCTGATTTTGTCTGGAGAAACAGTTACCATCATGTTGTAAATTTGGTCCTACAGCTTTTACTTGGTTCAAGGAATAGATGATAAAAAAAGATGTGAGTTAAATAATAAAAGACAGGTGGGGTTGAAAGATTAGTATTGATAATTTTGTTAACATTTACCTGTTGTTGAGAATGGCTAAGATAAATCAGTGTAACTTTATATTAGCTAATTTTTATGTGACCGGATAATGTTCATAAAATACCTTTACAGTTGATGATTATTTGTCCAAATGTTAATACATCTGTTAGAACAGCATGCTTTTGAAAATATTACACTAGAAGATGATCAGTTTTCCTTAACTTGAAGGTGACGCACTGCTTTGGTCAGTCTCTGTATCTGACTTTTGCCAAATCAGCATCAATGCTGCTATTAAACTCTGAAAAAAAAGCACAGATTACTTCCCTTTTAAGACACTATGATATCCTTTAAAAGTATTCTACATACAGGATTAAATATTCATTTTCATGATCTTAATAATTTTTAAAGTTAAACTATAGTGTTTCTTTTGATTGTCTTTGGGCTCCCACTTGTATTTTGGTTTATTGATTTACTTATTTACTATTTTATTTATTTACTTTCAAAGCTTGGTTTGCCAACTTATAAACTTAACAGCTGTTGACTGTCTTCTGTGTGGAAGACACAGTGCTAAATGCTCAATTTTAGTGCTCTCATTTTATTCTTGAGACAACTCAATGGGACAGGTTGTTTTAATTTCCACTTTTGTTTGTAAAAATTGAGGCACAGAAAAATCAGACAATTTGTCAGGGACTATGTAGCTTGTATGTGATGGAATAACTTGTTATTTCAGTTAAGTAACTGCTTATTAAATAAAGAATTCCATTATAAAAAAGTTTTTTTTATAAACCAGGAGTTATGTACGGCTTATTAAAATATTCATCTAGTACCTATAGGTGTACAAGTAATGTTGGCAATGATCAGACACCTAACAGGCTGATATAAACTTATTCTGAAAAAATAATTTTGTTAAATGAATGCCTCAATACCACAAGTATTTGAAAAAATCAGTGTACTTACAAGCAAGAGCCTTATAGTCCTAAAAATATCTTCATGACAAAATTATTTCAGGTTTGAAATTAAATGAATGCATCTGTAAACACAAATATTTAAAATAATTTTCACATTTATATTGAAAAATAGAAGTGCCATTTCATTGGGTATACTGTTATGACTTCATTAAAAGGAAACTAATACTGCTTATGATTGTGAACTTATACAGGTTAGAATGTGATTAATTTGAGCAAGATAACTTACTGGAAGACTATTTCAAGTTTGAATTTTAGTAACTTAACTTTTTAAGTTATAGATAACTTTTGGGAGTTGAGGAAACCATTGGTCCTTTTTCCCCAAAATAAGCATGTGTACGTAAAAAAAAGTAACGTTGGTAGGGTCTAGTAGTTTGTAGATCTAGAGTATCCATGAATTTACTTTGAAAAATTCAGTACTAGTCTTTTGAAAATATTTAATCAGGAAAAAATATGAAAATCTTTTGCATTGCTGGTATACTTGGGTTGATGACACAGCAAAAAAATGTGCACAAAGGAATACATATTCTATAGAAAATGTAGATTTTATAGTACAGATTTGCTTCTGGCCATGAGGGCTTCCCAGGTGGCACTAGTGGTAAATAATCCGCCTGCCAGTGCAACAGACATAAGAGACACGGGCATGCAACCCACTCCTGGAAAGAGTGGGTTCTTGCCTGGAGAATCCCCATGGACAGAGGAGCCTAGTGGGCTACAGTCCATGGGGTCCCAAACAGTTGGACATGACGAGGCAGCTTAGCACACCTCCCACATGGAGCAAAGGGCATTTTGGTCAGAGAGAATCAGGGGAATAGATCTTTCTGCCTGCAGTCAAAAGCACAGCATTCCTCAGAAGTTTTAGTCTGTAAACTGATTTCCCAAACTCTTAGCTCATTTGAGTTTCGCTGGATAGTTACTTTAATTTTATTATATAATGGACACACCTGAGGATTAGAAATTAAATGTATTTCCTGTGATCTCACTGTTAATTTATGCTTCTAGCTTTAGCTAAACTCTTCTTTCTTCTATCACTTTCTCTTGTGCTATCAAGCTGAACCTCCAACCTGAACTCATCTGTACATAGGCTTTCCTTCCATAAGGCATAGGAATAGGAATACTGTATTTTGATTTCCTGAGTCATTTTTCTGGATGCTTTGTTTTACAAATAGATCATATCATCAATTAAAGATGTGAGTAGTAAAACATATTTTAGAATGTAAAATGTATCTTGATTTTTGAAGAAATTTATGCTTCTTGTGGCATCTGTTTCAGAAATCAAGTAATATTTATTTATAATAGCAGGTAATAACCAATACTGGGTAATAACCAATACTGGTATCACTTTTAGGATTTATTAGCCACTGATATGTATATTACACATATTAACTCATTTAGTTCTCACAATAACTTGATGGATTGGTAGTAATTTGCTTGTTATACAAATGAGGCTGTTGTTATTCTGTGACTGGTTTACTTCACTCAGCATAATGTCTTTAAAGTTCATTCATGTTGCAGCATGTGCCAGAATTCCCTTCATTTCTAAAATTAATAATATTCCATGTATATATGCATCAAATGTTTATCCATTCATCTATAAATGGACACTTAGGTTGTTTTCTTCTTTTGGCTACTGTGAATAATGTTGCTGTGATAGTGTGTGTACAAGTATCTGTTTGAACGTCTGCTTTTGCTTCTTTTGAGTATATACCCAGAAGTGGAATTGCTGAATCACATGATAATTCTATGCTAAAGTTTTGAGGAACTGCTGACGTATAGTTTTAGGTATAAAATAGTAGACCTCAAAATTTCTAAGTCGAATCACTGTTTTTTAACATTCTAGACTAAAGAATGCTTTTCCCAGCAAGAGAGAAAAACCAAAACTCACAACAGGAAAGACTTTTTAATTTGACTACATGAAAAATTCAAAATTTCTGTACACATAGATACACACATAGATATAAACACAGTAAACAAAAGCTATTTGTAATGTGTGGTAGATAATAACTTTTAAATATAGCAAGACTTTTGCAAATAATTGGGAAAATAATAGCGATGCAAACTTAATGAAAAGCTGTTCAACATTTCTAGAAATAGAATATAAAAACAAAAAACAAATGAGGCTGTTGAGGATTTTTTGTTGTTTAGTCACTAAGTCATGTCTGATTCTTTGTCCTCCTCCAGGGGATCTTCCCCACCCAGGGATCGAACCTGTGTCTTCTGCTCTGGAAGGCGGGTTCTTTACCACTGAGCCCCTAGGGAAGCCGTCGAGGATTAGAGATGTTAAGTAAATAGCCCAGGCTCACACAGAAAGTTGTAGTGCCAAACCAGGAGGTAGGGCTCAGAATCCGTGCTCTTAAACTCTTCACTCTGTAGATATGGAGCCTAACTATAGTTTTCTTAATAAACATTTGCATATTTTGTTCTAGTGAAGAGAAGCCTTTGATAGCCCTTTCAGAAATAGTGGGAGTCTAACATTGATGAAATTGTCTACTTCTTTTTCATCGTCCATTAAAGAATACAGCTGACTCCGGTACATATTGGAAGTAGGCTATTAACCTAGCATCAACTGGGAAATAACTTGGAGCAGTTGGACTAGTAAATGTTTAATGTTCCTTTAGTCAAGGCCTACAGTGAATGATTCTTAAAAAAGTATGTTCACCTTTGGGAGAGGGAAGTAACAGATTGAAATTAGAAATAAACATATAACTTATTCCTCTGTATGACATTTCTGGGGAAAAAAGTAGCTCACGGTGAACTAAACCATGAAACTTTAATTTTTAAAAATCAGAACTAGACTTGCACTTAGCTGAAGATTTTATTATTATGAATCTGTTGATCTTGGAATGATTTAAAACTTTGCTTAAAATATTTGCTATCTGATACAGGAAAAATAGAAACATCCAATAAAGGGGAAAACATTTTTCATATTCAAGTTGTCTTTATTATTCTTAAAATCAATCCCCTTGTATTTTTCAATGTAAAATAATTTGGAACTCTATAGATAGGATAGTTTGAAATCATCAGCGTTTATGCTGACTTTCTGAACTGTGTTCAGTTTTTAAAAGGAATAAACTTAAATTTCAGTCTGTGTTTTAAGCTTAAGTTTATTATTCTGGTTTATTTGAGTAGGTTTCCCATAGTAAATTCATGTCAGTTGTAGATGTGGGGAAAATGTGGAGTTTCACACATTTCTAGTAAGTTAGTGCCTAGTAGTTAGTGGGGACCCATGTTTTCAATCCTGCCTCTTGCCACTTTAAATGAAAGAGATGCATGATTTGTTACCAGTTATGTATGTGTAGAAACTTACTTTTTGATCATTACTAGCTTGTGAAGGGTTCTCAACATAAAACGTTTATTTGTACTTGTGCTTCATTCATCTTCATCACTCTGTGAGTGTCCTGAATATAATCAGCAGTATGTTGTTAAAACCAGTTCTGACCACCATGATCTTTTCATGTTTGGGATACTGACATTATTAAAGAGAAAAACTAATGTCTAACTAAATAAGTCATGCTTTACTCAGTCTAAATACGTTTATAGAAAACACGTGAGACAGTGCATAGGTTTCATGTTTATACATAGATGGCTTTAATAACTTGGCTGTTTAAGAATATAAATCGTTATTAGTTCAGTGAAGGAATATAAGTATATCCAATATTTCCTCATCATTTTAGTATTATTTTATTGTTTTGTGGTTGGAGTTTATTTAAAATACCATCATTAAAGTCTGATTGAATAAATTCTTTTTTTCTCCCCCTCATGAAAGTAAAGCGTTTGATTGAATAAAAGGTTCCACAGTCCTGCTCTGGGTTGACAAAGACTTGCTTGGTTGATTAGCATGAATGAGAATATGAAAGATTTAAAGCAAAGCTGTCAAAGCAATTAGAACTGAAGTCCTCCTATTGCTGAATAATGAAAATCGTGCCTGGAACACTTTCAAATGTATCTAAGAAAATTGTACTTATGCAAAATGAAATGATAGTGAGTAAAAGAAATGGAATAATAAAAGCCAACAAGAGGTAAAATTGTCCAGGTATCATTTTAATATATTCTTGCTACCATATTTTAGACTTATTAAAAAAATATAATACAGGGTTTCTGAAAAAAGGTTTATTTATAATGTTCAATCTAGGAATTGCTTATTTAGATGCAGTATGTTCAATATCTAATTGTTTGAAAGTGTTTAATTTTAAAGTGATTCTATATGATTTATAAAATCTACCATTTGAATTTTTTTTTTCTTCTTTCAATGTAACATTTAAGTCAGTAATTTGAAATGGAATACAGATATTCAAGCCACAAAAGAGATTTATAGGAATTTAACATTTAGTATGCATTTCTAATGCTTTTAAATCTTAAAAATCTAGAATTCATTAATAGAGTTTCAGAATATTTTGTGTGATTAAGAAAACTCATGGTGAAAAGAATACAAATAGCGGGAAAACATAATCATTTTATATTTTATTAGAACAGTTGATCCTAGGATATAATTACATACATTGATTTTTTAAAAAAAAATTTGTTCAGTTATTCAGTATTAAACCATCACCTATCCTGTTTTTACAATGTGTAAAACATTGTGAAAAAAACAAGATGACTTAGACATGGATCTGGCACTGACAGGCTTGCATTCTAAGGAATGTAGCTATGACAAATATCTTATATACCCTAATTCATTAAATAGATTGAGTGTGAATGCTGTTAATATGGGTACAAAAAGCGATGTGATTCTAAAGGAGAGATTATCTTCATCTATATATTGTATTTGAATTTGGTCATGAAGTGTGTGTATGTATATCAATGTAAAATGTTTTTGGTTACAAGTAAGTAATCACAGTATCTTCACGCAGGGAATTTATTGGCTCATATAACTAAAGGACTTCACATGGAGAGCAGTGAACTGACACAGTTCATTCAGAGCTTCTCTCTTTCTGAAGTTAGCTATCAGCTCTACTCTTTTCTTTGGTACGACGGTGGCAGGAGTGAATTCTGAGACTTACTAATGTACATAACAATCTATAGAGGAAGAAACACTGCCCTAGTATTTCAAGCAAGCACTATAAGAGCTACCTTGATTGGATCCATGTTCACACTTAATCTGTGGCTAGGATGACCGAACATGCATATTGGAGTAAGTGAACCAAGGCTCATCCTTGGAGTTGGAAGTGGGCCTTGGTTTTCCCTGAGTAATCATCTGCACGGGGAGAGTTTTAGAGACACTGCAGTGAAAATCCATGAACTACTGGAGAATGGATCATGGGTAGGCATCCTGCAGTGTCTACTGGAGTGTGATTTAGACATTCAAGCATCAGGAAGAACATTTGGGCAAGTAGATTATGTGAACATGTGAAGGACAGAAAATACCATGTGCAGAGGTCGCTGAGTATTTCAATTCATCTGGGTAGAGTATGCCTGAAGGGAAGTTGTAGGAAATAACAGCAAAAGGATAAATTGGGATCAGATGGTAACTGGGCAATAAAATTTGGAGTTTATTCTGTAGCTCATGGGAAGCACTCAGCATTTTGAGCTGTGGTTCAACAAGCTCAGAATTGCTGTTAGGATTTAAATTTGTCAGTGACTGATTTTAAAGAAAATGTATTGCAAGTACATCATAGTTCTTGCCTTTTGCACTTGCTTAAATGTTGATGTCATATTCTGACACAAGAAAGAAGACATGGGAGTTTGTGATGTCTAGCTTAGGTTATAGAAAGATGTTTCTTTTCTTTTTTTTTTTTGCATTTATCTCCTTCATCATCATGTCACTAATAGTTTTTTTATTTTTATTTTTTGGTAATTAATTTATTTTTTATTGGAGGCAAATTATTTTACAATATTATATTGGTTGGTTTTGCCATACATTGACATGAATTCGCCCCGGGTTTACATAAGTTCCCCCTTCTGAACCCCCCTCCCACCTCCCTCCTCCCTTTATCCTCCCTCTGGGTCATCCCCGCATGCCAGCCCCGAGCATCCTATAACATGCATTGACCCTGAACTAGTGATTCGTTTCACATATGACAACATACGTGTTTCAGTGCCATTCTCCCAAATCATCCCACCCTCACCCTCTCCCACAGAGTCCCAAAGACTGTTCTATACATCTGTGTCTCTTTTGTTGTCTCATATACAGGGTTTCTTTACTGGAAAGAGAAAAACAGTAGGGAAAATCTGAAGGGGAAATTGATGAGTTTATTTGGATACATTGAATTAGCTACTCATGGAGCAGTTGAATGATAGAATCCTTAGAGTTCAATTTTTCAAAGCTTTCTATTTTACAGATAAATAATATTCACAGAATGTAGTGACTTTGTTCACGTTGCTTTACATTTTGGAGCTAGTTTTTACATCCATTTCTCTTGACTGTAAGCTCCATATTCTGTCCATTTTAACATAGCTGCCTCCACGTTTGCTCTAAAGATTGATATATCATGCCAGAGTAGTAAGTAATGCTTAACGTTTATTGAGAATCATTTTATTTCAGGAATTGTGCCAAGCTGTTTTTTTCTTATTAGTAATATTTACATGAGAAGTGTGACAATGAAAATCTTAGTATCTGATGTTACTGAATACTGACAACATGATCTTTCACTGTGTCAGGCAATTTGCATGTATTGTATACTGTGCTTTTAATAACCATCCTATGGCAGGTAGTATTATTTTCATTTTATAGAAAATTTCAACTTTATGAAGCATGCCTAAGATCACATAATCTCAAAGGGCAGAGCACGATTTGAATCCATGAAATTCTTGGGCTCAAATCAGTGCACATGACCACCTTCAAAGTAAATCATTAAAATGTTTTTTAAGTTTGATGGAGAAGAGAGGGTAGACTGGAGAGAGTTGTGCTTAGAAGTTAGAAATGTGAGATTAAAAATTCATCTAGACATCAAGCCTAACAGGACTGATGAGGATATGGATATTCCAGTAATGTACACTGAGGTGGAAATTGAAGCTATGAGGTTGGTCTGTTTATAAAAGGGAGAGATTATAGAAAGAGCAAAGAAGAGGGCTAGAGTCAGAATCTGAGTTGAAAGAATAATATTTGAGCAACTAAAAAATTAGGAGGACCATGAGTAGAGTTCAGTGATCACAAATGCAGTAGAGATAAGACTTTTCAAAACAAGTTGGGCAAATTCTCCAGTGCTACCAGAAAAGCCTTATTAGGGTTGATGACTGGGAGGTCATTGGATGCCTGTTGGGACACTAGTTTTTATCAAGTAGCAATTACAGAAAGCAATGGAAATAGGGTTAGTGAATGAGTGTGATGGCTATTTATAGTTGGAGAGAGATTTCATTGGGGAGGAAAATCTTAAAGATTCACAAGGGAGATAAAATAGGTAATAAAGGTAGATATTAGAGGCTATGGGGAGGAGAATGGAAAGTACTAGTGGAAAAATCGTTCTACAAAGGGAAGCTAGAAAGAAAAGAGATTGATGGAGATTTAGAAAACAAATATGAAGTGACACTGGTAACAGTCTCATTGATGACCTTAGTATAGTGCTTCCAGTATAGTAATATGACTAAACCAGCACTGTACCTCGCTGTGATGTTTTTTGCCAAATATTGCATATAGCACAACTGATAAATGCCCTAGAAACAAAGACTTAAAATTCAAATCCTGCTGTGAAAGAGATAAGCTATCAAAAGTACAAATCATGCCAAATAAAATTGCCTGTTCCTGCAGATGCTTAATCAAAATGCACAACTTGTAATTTATATCCTGCTGCTGCTGCTGTTGCTTCAGTCGTGTCTGACTCTGTGCGACCCCATAGACGGCAGCCCATCAGGCTCTCCCGTCCCTGGGATTCTCCAGGCAAGAACACTGGAGTGGGTTGCCATTTTCTTCTCCAATGCATGAAAGTGAAAGGTGAAAGTGAAGTCGCTCAGTCGTGTCCAACTCTTAGCGACCCCATGGACTGTAGCCCACCATACTCCTCCATCCATGGGATTTTCCAGGCAAGAGTACTGGAGTGGGGTGTCATTGCCTTCTCCAATGTTATATCCTAAGTGAAAGTAAAGAGAAAAGTGAATTTACTTTGTAAACTTGTAAAGTTTTTATGTTTCCTTTTTTCCATTTGCTCATCCTGTGTTTTTTTCCTTCTGGCTGAAGACCTTTGCTTGAGTTCTTGCAAGTATGCTGTATCCACCTTCTCTTTTCAGCCTTCCTTCATGAAAAATAAGAGCAGATTTCATAGTCAGTTTACAATAATAAATGTTTATTTAGCACTTACTATGCCTCAGTCACTGTTCTAGTGGCTTAGAGATAATAAATTATTTATTACTCCAACCAGCTCTGTTTGATTTTTATCCATTGTTCTTGACAAATAAGAAAATTAAAATATAGAATTTACATACTTGTATATTATATAGTTAATTCAAACATGATCACTATAATAATCATTTTAAGCTGTATGTAAAAATGAGAAATTAAAGGGATCATTTTGTAAAATAGGTGTTTTTAAGCACGTAGAGAAATGTTGTAAGAAAGGGTATCAATATTATGTCTTACTCTTCTGGTTCAGAAAATAAAAAAGAAACAGCTTTGATATCTTGGAATGTGGAGTGTAGTGAAATCGGAAAGGCATACATTAGTGAAGTTGTACATGTGGAAGATGTAAGCCATGTTCTCTCAGGCTGACCCTCATTTTAACTTGGCAGTCTCAACCTTATCTGTTCCCTCCCTGAGTGCAAAGCAGAAAGCCTTTTCTTCAGTAACTTGCTTTCCCTTTTTCTGTATCAATTTGAAAGATTGATACTTTATGTATTTATATATTTTATGTTCTCTGCCATAATAAATTCTTATGTTCCATTAATATTTAATGATTATAGTAATATAGTCCATAAATATATGAATATATTCAGTAAATGTTCCTCTTACCACTTCTACAGGTTATAGTGATATTTTGGACAAATAAGTTTCAAATTAAAATGAGTTCTTTTATTTAAAGTTAATTTTTTGATGTGGACCATTTAAAATATATTTATTGACTTTGCTATACCATTGATTCTGTTTTATGTTTTGGTTTTTTGGCTCTGTGGCATGTGGGATCTTAGTTCCCCTACCCGGGAATGAACCTGCACCCCCTGCATTGGAAGGTGAAGTCCCAACCACTGTACTGCTAGGGATGTCCCTAAATGAGTTCTTAATGCTTGTATTTATCTTTTTGTTTGTGAAAATTAACAGCAATGCATTGTATATTTCAGATGAAAAAAATTCTAAACTTATCCTGTATTTAAATGAGTGCCAGTACCCTAAACATATTCTAGTAGTCTGAAAAAAAAATTAACACATCAGAACCTTAACAGTGGTAATAAGTGACTTAAGCAGTGACAAGAAGAGAGTCCTATGAGTTATAAATAAGCTAAATTAATTCAGAAGCAGCAGGGTGCTGCAAAGATGTGGTTGCTACCTTTTGATCTGTGACAAAAAACAATTCCTTTTGTTCTTCTATGGTATATATGAATAGCTTCATGAGTTTTTTTTTTCTATTGAATTTACAATATTCAGTATTTGACTATGAAAGTAAGAAGAACCACATTCTTCAAAAATGGTGAGTTAGAGTATGTCAGGAACAGTGGCTTAGATAAAGTGTGTTAATATTTCAGGTCACTAGAGAGCCATATAATTGGATAATCCAAAGCAGTTTATGCCTTTGCCCGTGGAGTAAGAAATCAAGAAAGTTATTCAGATACATCACAATTCAAGATTATTTCTATTCATGTGTTTGTTTGGATTTCTTATATTTTTATATATTTCAAAGGAAGAGAAGCATGTGATTATTTTCAATTTTTGTGTCCTTTAGAGATGGCTGTTTCAGTTCAGTTCAGTTCAATTCAGTTCAGTCGCTCAGTCGTGTCTGACTCTGCGAGCCCATGAATCACAGTACGTCAGGCCTCCCTGTCCATCACCAACTCCTGGAGTTCACTCAAACTCATGTCCATTGAGTCGGTGATGCCATCCAGCCATCTCATTCTCTGTCGTCCCCTTCTCCTCCCGCCCCCAATCCCTCCCAGCATCAGAGTCTTTTCCAGTGAGTCAACTCGTTGCTTGAGGTGGCCAAAGTATTGGAGCTTCAGCTTTAGCATCAGTCCTTCCAATGAACACCCAGGATTGATCTCCGTTAGAATGGACTGCTTGGATCTCCTTGCAGTCCAAGGTACTCTCAAGAGTCTTCTCCAACACCACAGTTCAAAAACATCAATTCTTCAACGATCAGCTTTCTTCACAGTCCAACTCTCACATCCATACATGACCACTGGAAAAACCATAGCCTTGACTAGATAGACCTTGGTTGGCAAAGTAATGTCTCTGCTTTTTAATATACTATCTAGGTTGGTCATCCAAATAAAATCATCTTTGAATTTGTGGTTTCTCATTCACGATTAATGAAAAAGTTTGTGACATAGTTTATGATGTAAAATGTAATCATATTGTTAAAGGCAGTTAAATGTGATAAATAGCCTTTAATGTACTAAATAGAGATAATAAAATATTGATTTGTAATTATATTTGGCAGTTGAGTGAATAGCTTTTGTAGAAAGACAACAACATACTTAATTGACTCAATACATGCATTTTATTTTTCTAGACTTTAGACTTGGTTTAGTTTGTGCATCTGTCTTCTCTAAGTGTTATTCAATACTGATAAAAATATGGGGGAAATTATATTTTTACTTATAAAGGAATCTAATACTTCTATCAGTGCATAGATAAAGAAGACTTCAGCTATTAGCTTATAAACCTTCAGTTTTTCTGTTATTATTGTTAATTCATATTTACTAAATATATGCTTTCTGCCTAAAGCTTTTCTAGATACCTTACATGTATTATCTAGTTTAATTCACAGCATGACAAGAAGTATTTTCTATTATTATTCATATTTTAAAATGAGATAGAGGAAGTTTAAGTAACTTTATGAGCTCACCCAGATGTTAAGGGAGGGAGGCCTCGATTATTATAAAATTTTTAATGTATTTATTTGTTCCAAATCTGCCATGCAGAGAAGGTTAGGACTATTAAGTTAATGGACATTTGAGAACCTCATCATATCACCAAGTTTCTGGATTTGTCAGTAATAAAGTAGGAATGAAAATAGGGGGGAAAAGTATATTCAGTAGGAATACTTCCTTTGTTGGCCTTGACATTATGGAAAGGAGAGCATTTCTTCTGAAATTTTTGAAAATTTCTAGCCATTTCTGCTGAACATATCCTTTGGCAAAAGATTTAATTTGGATGCTCTTTATTGCATTTTTAGACCTTAATATCAATTGCTGTCATGGTTTATGTTTGTCAGGGGCTGACAAGCCCTTTTAAGATGTCACGTCAACAAGAGGCTATTTGGAACTTGTGACAGCTTCCCTTGTGGCTCAGCTGGTAAAGAATACTCCTGCAATGCAGGTGACCTGGGTTCGATTCCTAGGTTGGGAAGATCCCCTGGAGAAGGGAAAGGCTACCCACTCCAATATTCTGGCCTGGAGAATTCCATGGAGTGTATAGTCCATGGGGTTGCAAAGAGTCAAACATGACTGAGTGGCTTTCACTTATATTAATCTAGTGGATCTCAAACTTGACTTTGTAGCACTTCAGAAGCTCCATGAAGGTATTTCAAACCATGAATTGAGTTCGTACTATTTGTTTTTCTTTTAACCACTAAGGAAAATAGTGAAAGTGAAAGAGGAGAGTGAAAAAGTTGACTTGAAGCTCAAATTTCAGAAACCTAAGATCATGGCATCTGGTCCCATCACTTCATGGGAAATAGATGGGGAAACAGTGGAAACAGTGTCAGACTTTATTTTTTTGGGCTCCAAGATCACTGTGGATGCTGATTGCAGCCATGAAATTAAAAGACGCTTACTCCTTGGAAGGAAAGTTATGACCAACTTTGATAGCATATTAAAAAGCAGAGACATTACTTTGCCAACCAAGGTCCGTCTAGTCAAGGCTATGGTTTTTCCAGTGGTCACGTATAAGGTGAGAGTTGGACTGTGAAGAAAGCTGGTCGTCGAAGAATTGATGCTTTTGAACTGTGGTGTTGGAGAAGACTCTTGAGAGTCCCTTGGACTGCAAGGAGATCCAACCAGTCCATTTTAGAGGAGATCAGTCCTGGGTGTTCATTTGAAGGACTGATGTTGAAGCTGAAACTCCAATACTTTGGCCACCTCATGCGAAGAGTTGACTCACTGGAAAAGACTCTGATGCTGGGAGGGATTGGGGGCAGGAGGAGAAGGGGACAGCAGAGAATGAGATGGCTGGATGGCATCACCGACTCAATGGACATGAGTTTGAGTGTACTCCGGGAGTCGGTGATGGACAGGGAGGCCTGGCGTGCTGTGATTCATGGGGTCACAAATAGTCGGACATGACTGAGCGACTGAACTGAACTGAACTGAAGGTAAATAGTAGCTACAATTTCCTGAATTTAATTCTTAAGGTCTAATCTTTTTTCTTCAAATTTTGTATCCTACTGTTATTTCTCTATGTCAGGATCTATTCCTTTAGTTATATTTTGGCACAAAAATTTTATATTCAGTTCTTTAAAGCTGTGTGCCTGTATGTGTTTGCTTAGTTGCTCACTCACGTCTGATTCTATGTGACCCTATGGACTGAGGCCTGCCAAACTCCTTTGTCCATAGGATTTCCCAGGTAAGAACACTGGAGTAGGTTGCCATTTTCTACTCCAGGGGCTCTTTCCATGTAGGGATCAAACCTGCATCTCTTGCCTCTTCTGCATTGGCAGACAGATTCTTTACCACTGCACCACCTGGGAAGTCCTGTATATAGAGTACAATGATAATCAAAATATTAAAGAAATAGTTGTAATTTTTTTCTTCAATCATCATTGGCTGAAGAAGAGTTCACCCTTGTGTTGCTGAACTCTTCAGGTCTTCTTTTTGGTTATCAGGATAATGGATAAGGGTCTGAAATAGCAGAGGTGGTAAATAAAGTTATGTAAGAAAGGACACACAGTTAATTGGGTATTTTTAAAAGTGGACTTAAAAGAATAACCCCATAAAATAATCTATAACTACCTCTTATTTTCCTTCTCTCTTCATTTCTAAACTTATAACCTAAAATAATAAGTTTAGAAATGAAGAGAGAAGGAAAATCAGAGGTAGTCCAGAATTCTTACAGAAATATTAGGACAAGAAATTGTGAAGCAGCTACTGTATGTTATGTTAAGTGCAACTTTGTATAAAGAGGTTTTCTTCTGTTGTTATTTGTTTTATAGAAATCTAAATGCTCTCTCATTCATCCCCTTATCCCATTTCCTCCAATTACTCTTTGCTGCTTGACAATTGGTAACACTTGCATTCTTTTTGATTTTTCTTTGGTGAGACCTTTAGACTTGGATTGGTGTTTTATGAATGTGATAGCATGCAGAGATAGATCATAAGGCAGCATGATGAGGAACAAAATAGCATTTGATGTGGTTTTTACCAAAACCATAAGTACATACAGATGTTTCACAACTTGAACACTTTGAAAGCCAACAATTACATCTTTCTTCCCCTGGATTCTAATCCTCTGCTCCAAGACTGCATCTGTGATCTACTTGGCACTGTTTGTGAGGATCTAGAATCCTGACCTTAGTGTACTAATGCTCATGTCTTGTCTTTCATAGAATCTTCTCTGATCCCAACTGTGCCAAGTATTGTCTCACTAAACCCAACCACCAGTGGTATTTTTCTTGCAAATGTTAGAAGAATTCTAATATCAACTTTTAAAACTTACATAAAAGGTCATTTTATACAACTTGATTTAAGTAGTATGTAATTAACCTATATAGATAGTTTAACTAATTTACCAGTGTTCAATCAGTTCAGGATGATGATATTGTTAGACTGAGGCCATGAATTTTTTTGTTATATTTTTAATTCCTGAGAGGTGCTTGTTGGAAGCCTCAATTTAGTGAAATTCTTAGACTTTAATGAAACATAACCTTATGTTATCTCCTAATATGTATTTATTATAATAGATAGCCATGTAAATTATTTCACCTAGCATTATAAAACCAGCAAAATTTGGGGTTTCTGTATTTCTCTGTTAATATACTTGCAAATGAAAAGAATTGCAAAGATGCTAGATATTAAAATATTAGCAAAGTTAATCATTTAAAGTATCTTATGTTTTGTTCTAAGTATATAAGTACTTCCTAAATATATTGGAGATCAATCCTGGATGTTCATTGGAGGGACTGATGCTAAAGCTGAAACTCCAATACTTTGGCCACCTCATGAGACGAGTTGACTCACTGGAAAAGACTCTGATGCTGGGAAAGGTTGGGGGCGGGAGGAGAAGGGGACGACGGAGAATGAGATGGCTGGATGGCATCACCGACTCTGTGGACATGAGTTTGAGTGTACTCCGGGAGTTGGTGATGGACAGGGAGGCCTGGCGTGCTGTGATTCATGGGGTCGCGGAGAGTCGGACACGACTGAGCGACTGAACTGAACTGAAATATATTTTTCAATCACAATCATTAGAAGTATATTAATTTTGAAGATATTATTATAGAGGTAAGAATACACAATGAATTTAAGGTAGCCTACAAGAATATTATCAATAAGTTTGTAAGTTTATATTTTATTAATGAATAGCCACACAATGATGAGTAGTAATTTGTACAGAAATATAATGAGAAAGTTTGGGATAAATTTAATTGAGATATGAGAAAAATAAGTTACTCTCAGAAAGAAGAAGGGTATCATTTGAAAAACCATGGAGTTGCTATAAACCATCACTGTTGCTAAAAGGCATTAATATGTAGGTCTCTCCACCATAGCCAAAGCTTTTACTGAGAATGAAAGAGGCTGTTCTCAACATCTCATCTCTCCTTATTAGTTCAGGTTTGTTTGTTTCCTTACTTGATTCTATGGTTGTGAATCATGTGAATCACTGGGTTACTCTATATACTTATCTAGTTTTTCGTTGATGTTTTAGTCTTAGTTTTGAGCATAAACACTTTTACTTAATTTTCAAACTGAATTTTCTATGATGATCCACCTATGCTGGGCTCTCCTCTCCTTTCCTCTCTCTCTTACCCTCTCTCTTCCATCTGTCTTGATGTTTTAATCTCCATTCTGATTCAGCGCCAACATTCTTTTTGACTCTCATTCATTTTCAGATTCTTCTAAAGTTTCCAGATTTCGTAACTGTCCCAGCATCTTGGCTTCTACCTAGTCACCTGTCCATTTTACTCCACTGAAATTTGTCCATTTCTCGTCTAAAGAGACCTTCTCATCTGGGAGATAGTGTATCTACAATTGGCCTTATTTTAGTGTTTCTATCTCAAAAATTAGATTCTGTAGAAATGGTACTTGGGCATTCAAGCAGATTTAATACCTTCTATTATATTGTGGATATAGTTTATATTGTTTTCATCATCGTTGCTTTTTCCCTGATGACTGACTTACTGATATGTAGCCATGGCTATGTGAAAATAACCTTGAAATATCTCTGTGTTCTCTAATCCTATATATACCTGACTTAATAGCTAACATTCTTTAACTGTCTTTTACCATCTGCCAGGTTCCAAACTCAGCAATTTAAAAGTATTTTTAAAATATTTAAGTAAGAAATTCCACGGTTTCTTTTGAGTGTTTACGTAAACTAAAAGCTCAAAAATATGGTATTAAAATTTACTTTTAAAACCCAACTTAATGCTCATTGTGCCTATCTGCTGTCATGAAAACAGAATATTCCTAACTTAAAGTAACAATTTACTGCTGTTAAACACTCAGCTTTCTCTTGCCTACAATATATTCTTTTCTTAAAAACATTTATTAATTTGGGTTTCTGTTGGTAATCTGCCAGTGTAACTTTCAAATAATAAAGATGCTTTAAGTTAAAAACACTTCAGAAGTTTTTCTTCACTTACACATTCCACTGTATAAGGTCCTTGAAGTTGTTACAATTATTATAGTCTGTGGGGATTAGTATATCATAAGGAGATTACTAGACTTCATTACTTAGCAGCACAATGAGAGAGGGTGCACCATGAGAATATAGAGAATAAATGTCTGAGTTGTACAATTAGAAGAGTTCTGGATAAACATGCTCCAGCACTGTCTTTAAAACGCATCAAACCAACTAATTTTTATTGAGTACTAATTCATACATACTATTTCCTATAAGGGATAGAAAATACAGAAAAAACATAAGACATGACTTCCATTCTCAAGAATTCTATATTCATTTTGAAGAAGGGATTTTTTTCAAAGAATTATCAACAGCATTATTTTCATAACAAGGCAGAGAAATTGAGGATCCAAGAAATCAATAGTTGCCAAAGATGATGCAGGTGGGAAGTAACAGAGATGAAATTCAAATTTGTTTGTCTGGATGAAAAGGTCATACTCTTTCCTCTTGTTAAGTCAACTAGAATAAACAAAAGAGATGATCACATGTGAAATAACTTGGAATCCTTATGTGATGTTGACTTCAGCTTTTAGTATATAGTCTCTGTGCTCTAGAAGAATTCAGGAGGGTTAAAGTAAACTAGGAAGGCTTCCTTCATGGAGGAGATTGAGTTGTATATTGAAGTGAAGTGTGATAAACATACAGAGGAAAAAGATTAAATAGGAGTTGGTACAAAGGCATATAAGTAAAGATAAGCTTTTGTGTCGTTCATATGTGGAAACTAATAAATAGAATTTTTTCAGCTTATAATAGAAAGACTCTTTTAGCAATAACTGAGACATAAGATTGGATAGGACATAACTGTAGTAGTAGCTACATTGATTGATCATGAATTACTATGGGATTTTCATAGGTTGAATAGGTTGTGATCTCAACTAGAGTATTAATACCAAATCTCAATTGGTATTAAAGAGAGGTGGACAGAGTGGTGAAATGGGTTGAATAATAGGCTAAGGAGTTTTTATCAAAATGGGTAAGCCCACTGAGGGAAGGAGTTTATTACTGGGAGATCAGAGGGCACCAAATCGAGTCTTAGAAGCAGTTGGGTTAAATGAATTCAGGAAAAAAAGAGTTAAAAGATTTTTTATAGGAGTGGATATAGAGGTGCAACAGTCATCACAGTTTTAAAGAGACCCTTTGGTTAAGAGCTTGAGAAACAAAGATACAGTTTTTGAAACGATGGAAGAGAAAGAAGAAGAATGAAGGGGCCATGGCTTTAGCAATGAGAAGATGTTCATTTCTTAAATAAATACAATGAGTGGATCTCTACTAGATATTGTGTTGAACATAGCCATTATAAAGAGGTGTTCTATCACAGAGGCAAACTGCTCTGTTGAGGTTGGTGATTCCTATGAGGGAAATTTGTGGAGGGAAAATTTAATCAGATATGTTTTTTCCATAAAATGTTGGCTTACTTTTTTTTTTTTACATGGCATATTTTAAAATTTATTTTTTCAAAAACAATTTTAGGAATCTTTACTTAAAAACAACCTTATCTTAAAATGGAGTAACTTTGGTTTTACGAGCAGCAAGCAAAGTACAGAAGCAAAAGTGCATTACAGGAGCATTAAGTTCTACATTAGGTCACAGCGTCTAATCTGAAATCACACCCATAATATCATTTTTCAGGATATCTGGGAAATAGTTATTTCCCAGGATGTCTGAACTATAGCTACTCTATTTTGACTTTTAATTGTAAAAAAAAAAAAAAATTTTTTTTTAATAGCCAAAGCAGATTTCACAATTAATGACATCAGTGTTTTTCTAGGTATGAGAAGATGCAAGAATTGGAACTCATAAAACCTTTTTCTAGGCCTGTTCTGGCAGTATTTTTTTTTTTTTTCAGAGCACAGAGTGCCTCATTCCTGATTTTCACTCTGAACTTCTTTCAGGGGGTGTTGAAGGTCAGCAGCTTGCAATGGTCATGATGTAATCTTTGTAGCGGCAGCTGGCAAAGACCAACTTCCAGTCAGCAGGGTCCCTTCATAGCCACATATCTGACCATGTGACACCATTTCATGGCCATTGTGTCCTGCGTTGCTGGGAAGGCTCATTCCCAGGTCTAGGGAAGTGATGGGCCACTCAGTGTGCTAAAATTGGACCAGGCCTTGCAAGTAGCAAAAGTCTCTGGACCACTGTCTTACTAGCCTCCTGGTCCAGGAAAATATTTCCTCTTGTTGCTTTTTCCCATACCCAGAGTCACATGATTACAATTATTGATCTCATATGGAACTGTCAGTTCAGCATTATATCACAGGCTCAGTGAAACAAGTGACACAGAAAATAATATAGCCATAGCTAGCAGTTATTAGTAAATTAAGAATTATAAGTCAAGAATTTTCATTAGATAAAGCCTGGTATACCCCAAGTCACCTGACTTCATTCGTTAAATGATTATAGTCTGGTGTTAATCTCCTGGTTGTACATTATGGAGCATCCGACCTTTATCTGAAGATTGGTTACTGAGATAAGCCTTAGAAACTAACCTAGAGTGTCATTTTTAATAACTTAATTAAATCTTTTAGCAGTATCATGTAACAAGGAACTGTCTCAGCAGTGAGTCTTAGTAAACACTAGACATTAACAAAACTAGAAACTTAATTTAACAACTTACAAAACTTAATATTCCGTGATTTTTCATTATGGAGGCCCTGTACCCAGGGAGGCTTTAACCCATCAAATAAAAAATGAGGTTTGTCAGGGAGCTGGGAAAAGCCAAGCAGCCATCTTGGATTTCCCATAGCCCTGACTCTGATTTCCAGCTATTGTTTTTGATTTTCCAATTTAGAAGCAGACTGTTGCCATGGTTTAAGGACATTAGGATGGCACAAGTCTAACAGAGTTTTTGTATAAGCCGAATGAGCTTTTACATGTCTACAAACCCGACAATTGGATTAATTCCTAAAACTAGCATAGGATCAGGCCTAATGTAGAAAAGCATTTGATTTATATGCAGAGGACTAAGAAGTCAAGAAAACATTATAAATGATCATGTGAATCAGGTCCAGCATCTTGGGCAAGCTGTCTACCTCTGCTGTCGTCGTCTTCTCATCCTGGTGCAGTGTAGCTTCTTCTGAAAAAAGTCCTTCCATCCAGGTTGGAGACAGTCCTTTAAATTATGTCTTTTTTTTTTTTTTAAGTCCTGGTTGCAGGTCACGAGGCGTTGAACCTACTGTGGGTATCCTGAAACTCTGAGGACTCCTGAAACCATTCCAGCTATTGATAATGTGATCCAAAATTATTTTGGCATCTCAGATTGGGGGCTGTCTTGGAGACTTTACAGTTAGGAGGGACCCGTATTTCTCATTTTGGGTTTTGTTGGGGTCTCTTCAATTCTGGAGTATAATAAATAACATGTAGTTTAGGCTACTGTATTGTTCTCAAGGTACAAATTAGTTAGGCTGCTATTATGTCACATTCTTATGCCATAATGAAACAACCTGCTCTTGAGAAATGAGTTAGCACTACATTATGAGCAAAACAAGAACAGAGGGGTTGCACAGTTGTATTGTTACATGAATCAAGTATACAGAGCTGAAGTGACAGACTTTACCAGCAGCATATTAAAAGTGCTCTCTGGTAAAAGTTACCATGATATATTCAGATAAACTGTGCATCCAGGACACATGGAGAATGACAAGATCATGAACATCATCTCTGAATATGAGTCATGTTAGATATATGCTCAGCTATCAAAGAGCAGTTCATTTAAAAATAAACCATATTTTCCTGTAGTTTTAGGGCAAGAGAAGAGAAAATGGTTTATGATGGAAATAAAGATGTTGATCTCTGACAGCTGGTCTTTTCAGCCTAGGTGAAAACACCAGCTATGGCAGCAGTGGCAACAAACTTACCAATTTCCCTTTTTATTTGAAAGGTTCCTTGGACACTTAAAAGTGCTTTTATCACAGAGTGAATGTACCAGGCTTTCAGTTTCATCTTCAGATCTCTAAATCAAGAGTGGGTAGCCCCTGTTTGAGCAATCAGTAATCATCATTTCAAATGTTGAGAGTATTATGGATGAGGTAGACTTAAGAGACTTTTCTATGCATATGTTGTGGGTGTTACCAAAATGCTCACTGAGATTAATCCACTCTTATTTCTCTCATATCTCTACCCCTAGACCTCCTCAAAATATCACCCATCTTCACTCCGCCGCAAAAATCACTCTGATGTTGAAGTCTAAATTGGTCATTGGATTGTAAACCTAGAATCAAGGGAGCTATTGCTGATTTTCTTCACGAGACCAGCTCTTTCTGCACACTTTTCATGATAAGCTGTGCTGAAAGCGTAAGGTTTCTCATGTGCTTAGTTGCTCAGTTGTGTTGGACTCTTTGCAACCCCATGGACTGTAGCCCTCCAGGCTCCTTTGTCCATGGGATTCTCCAGGCAGGAATATTGGAGTGGGTTGCCATGCCCTCCTCATGGTTTCTCATATCAAGTCATAAAACATGTACTATTTCAAGGAGGGTGCACAATTCTGGTTATTCTGGCCATGTTTTATTTACATGGTTGGGGCAGGTATGGCAAGTAGCACTGATTGTGTAGATGGAAATCTGTGGAGTACTAAATTTTCTGGAATGCATTGTTTTATTTTGAAAGTGCATTTTTTTTTAGTGTGTTGGAACCTAAAATGCAGCAACTTAGTATAATTGAATGAATTTAGAACATAAGCAGGAAAACGTTCCTAGGATTTCTTTAAAATTAGCATTTCAGATTTTTTTATTTTGTTTTAAAATAAAGCTTACTGTAAAAATACAAAAAATACAGTAATTATCAGAACAATTAGACAGAGTTTGTGAATGGAAATGATTTGTCTCGAATAGAAAACTTTTGTTTCTGCTACTCCTCCTGTGCTTTAGGGCAGTGTTCTAATTAGCAACTTTCTGTCAGCTTTTTTGAAAGATCAAATATTTGTTGTTAATTTTTGTTTGAAGTAGTGGCAGTTTTGTTAGAAAACTGTGAGCTGAAAATGTGGTGTTTATTATAGTGTTATGTGTCCTTACTGAGGAAAAGGGAATATAAATAAATGCTAATGGGTATCCTATAAAGAATAATTCATTCCCACTCAAAAAATGAGAAAAACCAGGGATTCGATGTGGTAAATAATATCAAGTGAACATGCTGGACTTATAAAATTTTAGCAGTTGTGTAGGTACAGTAATAAATCCTTGAAAGACAATTATTTAGTTCTTCTAAGACTTATGAAATGATCCTTTTTCTCCCAAGGAGAGAAGTTTGGGGTGATTAAATTATGTGCATAATTTTAAGAGGATTTCTATTTTTCCTAATGAAATTCTTTATGATCTGTTCTCCAAATGTGAAGTTATTTTACTACATGGATAAATAGTAATTTTTGAAACTGGCTATATCACTGAATGCTCAGAGTTGTTTTTTCTCTTCTCCATCTGGAGAAGATTGCACACAATAGTGTGTGTGTGAATGTACACACACACCCAACATCCTCAGTAGATTATTTTTTAGTTTCCTGTAGATTCTGAAGTCTTTCTAGTGATGCTGGTATAAGCAGTTACTTCTGTTAGTTTTACACAGCTGTTGCTTTGTGTTACAAAGAAAATAATACTCTGGGACCCTGCAGGAACAATCAGACCAAGTAATCAATTTTCTTTTCTTGAAGAAAATATTTGAGTGAAAGCCTTTGACCTGGTATGTTTAAAGGAAAGAATTAAGTTAAAATAAGAGAAAAGAGATATAGCCCAGAGATTAGCCAAGAATAACATCTGGAGTAAATAGATAATTTGGAAAGAATGGAAAGTTACCTACCTGCATGGCCCCAACCCACACAAGATATTTTTTGAAGTATAACCAAAAGTATTTTGACTGTTTTCCTGTGAGCAGTTCTAATCATGGACATCCATTCAATTCCATTGAATTGTCCTTGCATAGTCTAATTGCTGTTTTTATAAGAAATTATTTCCTGATGTTCAACCCAATTTTCCTTTATCCAAATTAACTCCATTATTTCTGGCTGATGTAAATCACAAACACACTAACTTTCATGGTTTTGTTTCTCCATAGATCTGAAGCCTTCACTGTTTTGTGCATTTCTATTTTTTTGTAAGGCATTTCAAAATAAATATGCAAAATACTATGCTATCAATTAGAAGAGTTGAAGTACCTCTAGTGTATGATCGAAAGAAATGAGAGAGGAAGATGATAAATTAGGCCAAATTTCCTTGTGACTACTAACATTTTTCCCTTGATGATATTTGGTTTTCCAAAATAAGAAAGTCATTGGAGATATGTTAGAATTATTATAGTCTACTTTTGCTTTTGTTACATTTAGTGGAGAAAACTAAAGATAGTTTTAAACATTTTACAAGTCTTTTAATTGTATAGGCTTTAAACTTAGAAGAAACTTTTAGTGTTTATATATTTTAGAGTTGGAACAAAATTTTTAAATACACAAGGCAACTCTCAAAATTAAGAGTAAAGAGATAATTATTTTATCTCCTTCCTAAAATTCTTCCCTTCATGTCCTTATTAATATGAGTCAACCATATGTATGCTCATTTGCTGAGTCATGTCCAACTCTGTGACCCCATGGACTATAGCCCTCCAGGCTCCTCTGTCTATAGGATTTCCCAGGTCAGAATACTGGAGTGGGTTGCCATTTCCTTCTCCAGGGGATCTTCCCTACCCAGAGATCAAACCGGCATCTCCTGCATTGGCAGGTGGATTCTTTACCACTATCTGGGAAGCCCTATGAGTCTTACAAATCCTGTTTAGAATCTCTGTGTTAGTACATTCACTGTTTCAGTCACCTGCCTTCTTATCAGCTCACAGTCTGACCCACTAGCATCACTCCTATTAAGGGATGAAAAACTAAGAAATGTATAGATATTCACTATTTCATCAATTTGATATCAAATAACACTTAAGAGTGGACATCATCATATAAATGAAATGTGGCTGTGACTGTGTGTGGAGTGATAGGTTGTATAGGATTAAATAGTTACTCTGTCATTGCACAGGCTAATGACTTTTGTGCAAGTTATTTAACCTCTCTGTACCTCAATTTGCTTATCTACAAGTTGAGTATAACAGTAATATCTATCTTATGATGGTGTGAGGATCAAATGGGTAAATATTTACAAAATAAAAAAAACAGAAAATTTCCTGGCACAGAGTAAGCATTTATTAATAATTGTCTAGTGGTGGTAGTAACAATAATTCATAGAAAAATGTGATTTATGTTTTTCACCAAGGGAAAAATGTGGGCATTGTGATATACACAAGTAATGAAATATACCAAATGTGATATACAAAAGAAATGAAGTTTTGACACATACTACACCATGAATGGAAGTTAAAGACATTCTTCTGGAAGAAATTTCAGACACAAAAGCCATTAATATCTCTTTCCCTATCTTCTTCCATCTTTGCTTTCTGCACCATCTGCACTCTGGCTCCAGAGAAAACTGGAATGAGAAGGGTATGGAGAATATTTAAGAATGAAGCAGGAGAAAGAAAGGAGAGAAAAAGCAAAATAGTGAGGCAAAGGAAGAGGTGCAGGAGAGGGGATTAATCTGCCTTTTTTTGTTTCCCCTGGAAAAAAAGGGCAACATTTTGATTAAAAAATTCAATTTCCCATTAGTTTTAGTCCTCACCAATAGTATGTGGATTGGAAGACTCTGAAAGCGTCCAGATTTACTAACAAAAGAACACTTCTGGGCTGGTACAGAAGACAGAGCTGGTGGTCAGCAAATGCCTTTATCTGCCTTTCCCTACTTCTCCCGGTTCTCTGCGAGTGAAAGAAAGGCATTTGATGAACATCTGAGGGTTGGATTGAGAAAGAGTTTTGAGAAAGGAATTCTGTGGATTTCAGTCACAGAATTTCAGAAAAAATAAGGGGCCATGTGACAATAACAGGTTATTTTTTTATAGAGTCTCTGTGCACAGAATATCTCAAAACAAATCTGTTAATTTGCCTCAAGGAAAAGAAGGATCATGGTGGTCAGATATTTGGATATAAAAAGCCATGCTATATTGATGTTAGAAAAAAATCATGAAGATGTCTTTAATTGTGTACCATGAGTAAATTGTTTCATTTCATATTTTTTTCTTTGAGGTGAAATTGAGTTGCCTTTAATTATTGAATTTGACTTCTTGTACTTTAGAAAATAAGGGTTACAGGTTTAAAACAATAAGAATATTTTGCCTTTAATTTGATTCATGTTACTTACCTAAAAGAAATAGAAATCAGATTGTCTATGATTATGATGAATGGGAATTTCTAGGAAGTGAAATTGGTTCAATCAGAGCAATTACTGTTTCTCATTGTTATTAGCTCAGAGTAGAGCCAGTCTTTCTGCTATTCTTTACAGATGTCTCTTGAATATTACAGTCAGTTTGCCTTACCCAAAGGTGAAGGAGTCATTTCAGGATAAATGGTTAAACTATCAGAAGGTTACATTTGGATAATGGTGAGAGTTTTTGGTAAAAATCACAATGTCCGAATTTTTGTGCAAATTTTTGGGAAAAGAATTGACTAAGCTTTCCTTATTTAGGCAATTGCATGTGATCAAATATCATTGGATAAAATTTAATAAAACTTGTTCTGCTTCATTTTGGAAAGGAGAATTTGAGGAAACAATATAAGCTCAGAGGAAACATAGATTTAAATTTTTTTAGAATTCATTTTTTAAAGATCAGACTTACTTAGATTTACAGTAAAATTGGGTTTTAGTTCTAGAAGGTCTTATAGGTCTTCATAGAACCGTTCAACTTCAGCTTCTTCAGCATTACTGGTTGGGGCATAGGCTTGGATTATGCCTTGGAAATGAACAGAGATCATTCTGTCATTTTTGAGATTGCATTCAAGTACTGCATTTTGGACTTCCTTGTTGACTATGATGGCTACTCCATTTTTTCTAAGGGATTGTTGCCCACAGTAGTAGATATATCAGTCATCTGAGTTAAATTCACCCATTCCAGTCCATTTTAGTTTGCTGATTCCTGAAATGTCGACGTTCACTCTTGCCATCTCCTGTTTGATTACTTCCAATTTGCCTTGATTCATGGACCTAACATTCCAGGTTCCTATGCAGTATTGCTGTTTGAAGCATCGGACCTTGCTTCCTTCACCAGTCATATCCACAACTGGGTGTTGTTTTTGTCTTGGCTCATTCTGTCCGTTCTTTCTGGATTTATTTCTCCACTGATCTCCAGTAGCATATTGGGCACCTGTCGACCTGGGGAGTTCATTTTCCAGTGTCCTAGAGGAAATCAGTCCTAAGTGTTCATTGGAAGGACTGATGTTGAAGCTGAAACTCCAATACTTTGGCCACCTGATGGGAAGAGCTGACTCATTTGAAAAGACCCTGATGCTGGAAAAGATTGAAGGCAGGAGGAGAAGGAGATGACAGAGGATGAGATGGTTATATGGCATCGCCAACTCAATGGGTATAAGTTTGAGTAGACACCGGGAGTTGGTGATGGACAGGGAGGCCTGGTGTGCTGCAGTCCATGGGGTTGTAAAGAGTTGGACACAACTGAGTGACTGAACAGTAAAATTGTGAGGAAGGTGTACAGATTTCCCACATACTCTCTGCCCTGACACATGTATAGCTTCTTCTATTATCAACATAGGTCACCAAAATATACTTTTTTAAAATTCAAGGATTAACTTATATCAACACATCAATCATTGTTGTTATTCAGTTGCTAAGTCATGTCTGACTCTTTGCAACCCCGTGATCTGCAGCACGCCAGGCTTCCCTGTCCTTTACTATCTCCCAGGGTTTGCTCAAACTCATGTCTATTGAGTCAGTAATGACATCCAACCATAATCAACTGAAATCTGTAGTTTACCTAAGAGGTCAATCTTGATGTTGTATATTCAGTGGTTTTAGAAAAATGTGTAATGACATGTTTCTATCAGGATAACATACGGAGTATTTTCACTACCCCAAAAATCCATTTTGCTCTGCCTGTTTATCACCCTTGACTGGAAACCATTTCATCTGTCCAAGGGATTCTCCAGGTAAGAATACTGGAGTGGTTTGCCATTTTCTCTTTCAGGAGATCTTCCTGACCCAGGGATTGAACCCATGTCTCTTATCTCCTGCATTGGCAGCTGGGTCCTTTACCACTAGTGCCACCTGGGAAGCCCTGATATTTTTACTGTCTTTATAGTTTTTCCCTTTAAAAAAAAGTTGAAATATTATACAGCCTTCTAAGATTGGCTTCTTGCACTTAATAATAAAAATATTGACTTTTGGAAAAGTAAATATACACCTAACACTTTGAAGGTCCATCTAGTCAAGGCTGTGGTTTTTTCAGTGGTCATGTATGGATGTGAGAGTTGGACTGTGAAGAAAACTGATTGCCGAAGAATTGATGCTTTTAAACTGTGGTGTTGGAGAAGACTGTTGAGAGTCCCTTGGACTGCAAGGAGATGCAACCAGTCCATTCTAAAGGAGGTCAGTCCTGGGTGTTCACTGGAAGGACTGATGCTAAAGCTGAAGGTCCAGTACTTTGGCCACCTCATGCAACAAGTTGACTCACTGGAAAAGACTCTGATGCTGGGACGGATTGGGGGCAGGAGGAGAAGAGGATGACAATGAGATGGCTGGACGGCATCACCGACTCGATGGAGGTGAGTTTGAGTGAACTCTGGGAGTTGATGATGAACAGGGAGGCCTGGTGTGCTGTGATTCATGGGGTCGCAAAGAGTCGGACATGACTGAGCAACTGAACTGAATTGAACACTTTGAAATATACATTTATTACCTTTGTCCTAAAAGCAAATTATATTAATCACTGACACTTAATGGAAGTACATGTTCAAAAAATAGGTTTAAGAAGAGAAAGTATTAACTCTCTAATGTTTACTTTAATAGAAATTATATTTAATTAAATTATATTTGCTTTTAAATAAACTATTGCTGAAATGAAGGTAATCCATTTATAATGGAACAGAGAAAAATACTTTATTTTTAAATACTCATTTTCTCTTTCTCCTGATTTTATGTCCTCTATTTTCTCAAGTGGCATGACAGTATAAGGAAAATATAAAATGTGATTTTCCTATGCATTATCATTCTGAAGTAGGAAACTTCTGAAAAATGATTGATAGATCTCAAGGAAATGTTTAAATTATCACATCTAAGATAATGCTGAATCAAATATTCAATCTTCTTTATAAGCAAAATTCCAAAGTAGATGATTTGTCTTAATTTTCCTTGTTAGATTTCCTCCTCAATTGTTTATTCCCTTTGTCCCTGTGACTTCCAGGCCACACACACACACACACACTTGACCCTGTGTCCTGTCTTAACCATCTAGTAGTATCCCTACTATCTCGTTAGTAGGGACAATAATTAACCTCTTACTATTGGCATAAGCTGATAATGGTTTAAGTACTGTCAAAGAAAAGCCAGGGCTGGACAGTAGGTAAATTGGTAAAAAACAGATTATATTCAGATCAATTGCAGTAGGGGTAGGGAGATGTCAGTGTAGAACTGGGCTCCATTCTGAATACTTGCAAGGAAAAGTGGGGACTTAGAGTCAAAGAGTGTGGTGGTCTTAAGTGGAGAGAAAATTGCTAAGAGGAAACATGAAGGGCTACGTTCAGTCGCTTATTCATATCTGACTCTTTGTAACCCCATTGACTACAGCAAACCAGGCTTCCCTGCCCTTCTCCATCTCCCAGAGTTTGCTCCAACTCACGTTGAGTCGATGATGCCATTCAACTATCTCATCCTCTGTCGCCCCTTCTCCTCCTGCCTTCATTCTTTCCCAGCATCTGTGTTTTTTCCAATGAGTCAAGTGCTAGGGGATCTTGATAAACTGACATAACAGGATTCTTGGTGATCAGGCCAGAGTGATCAAATATTACTGGTGAGGGGGATGGTGGAAGATGAGGAGCTTGATTAGATATTGAGGGTGAGCAAATACCAAAGGTGGGGATTCTGATTGCTATTAGCAGAGTTAGGAAACTAGATTCAATAAGAAAGTGTAGAAGATTCAGACATCTGACTAAAATTTGCTTAATCAAAGAATCTTTGCCAGCACAAAGTCTGTGATGATTTATTAGCATTTTATATAAGGAAAAGCGTGGAGAAGTTGGAAAATGAGAGTGGAATGCTAATATCATAGTTCGGTTAACTCTGGGAGAAAACCTTTCAAAAAATCACTGCGGATGCTAATTGCAGCCATGAAATTAAAAGATGCATACTCCTTGGAAGGAAAGTTATGACCAACCTAGACAGCATATTAAAAAGCAGAGACATTCCTTTGCCACCAAAGGTCCGTCTAGTCAAGGCTATGGTTTTTCCAGTGGTCATGTATGAATGTGAGAGTTGGACTGTGAAGAAGGCTGATCGCCAAAGAATTGATGCTTTTGAACTGTGGTGTTGGAGAAGACTGTTGAGAGTCTCTTGGACTGCAAGGAGATCCAACCAGTCCATTCTAAAGGAGATAAGTCCTGGGTGTTCACTGGAAGGACTGATGCTAAAGCTGAAACTCCAGTACTTTGGCCACCTCATGTGAAGAGTTGACTCACTGGAAAAGACTCTGATGCTGGGAAGGATTGGGGGCAGGAGGAGAAGGGGACGACAGAGAATGAGATGGCTGGATGGCATCACCGACTCGATGGACATGAATTTGAGTGAACTCCGGGAGTTGGTGATGGACAGGGAGGCCTGGCGTGCTGTGATTCATGGGGTCATAAAGAGTCGGTCACGACTGAGCGACTGAACTGAACTGAACTACCAAGCGTGTCGGTGCTCTTCTCCCACTACTTGTGTGTGGCCACGGGTACATGCGTACACATACACATGGACTACACACACACACAGAGGCATGTAATAATGGTGTGAATAATGAATACTGAACTTCTGAAAAGGTGCTCACCCAGCTGTACAGCTATTCTGACGTGAGCTTTTTCACTGCTAGATTTTTTTAACCTTCAAAGGTAGCCTTTGCCAAGATTTAAATGTGTTTATAAGGACATCACTAGAAATTATTGTAATTCTCTTCTGTTGTCCTAATTGGGCAGTGTCAACACAATTTCATTTTACTGTAAATCATATTATATGTTTAATGGATGTTTTTTGCAAATATCTGAATGAAACTTTCTTTTCAGGGAAATTGTTTATTAATTTGAGAAATTGTATTTAGGTTATATCTATGTGCTACCAAGATTCCAGGTAAAGATGGACAAATCATGTTGTAAAATTATAAAACTGTATGTGCTCCCTCTAGAAAAAGAAAGTATTTTGAGGAGCATTATAATGCCCATCTGAATGGAAATATCTTCCCAGTGGCTGCTGTGTGCCTGAAATATGCAGCACTTGTCTAGAAATTGCATATAGAAGTGGAAATTCTGTTAAATTTTGAACATACCTCTTGAATCCAGGAAGACATTTAGCTATGCCTATAAATTAACACATTTGTGCATATTTGGTTATTGTATTAGTTGATTATCACATTAGAAAGTAGAAAACAACACTGAGGGATGACGGCATGGGTTGTGAAGCTTTCTTTTGAAACAAATCGCAGTGCTGGCCAATCCTACAGCATATTGATCTATGTCAGGAACCCCTGCTGGGAGGAAGATTTAGTACCAAGGAACAAATTTCCTAGTAATACCAGAATAATTTGTGGAGATGGTTCAAGATTGAATTTGACTTCTTAAATTTTTTTAGAGATGTCTATTTATTTAAAGATAATGTTGAACTGTGGTGATTAGAGGCAGTAGAACCTTCTGATAAATAATGTTCTGAGGAGACAGTCAGTAGACTGAAGAGTTAGAAGTATTTTATTGACGCTTTTTATTAATTGAGTAAAAGTGAAAGACTTGTGTACTTTTAACATCTAGCTCTAGTTAATCGCTAGAACAGTCAAAGCTGTGTAAAATTGTTCTGGACCTAAGCTGGTAAAATTCTTGTTCTACCTGCCAAGGGTCTGACATTCCTGATTGAGTTTTTGGACTCCTAGGATGAGAAGTGTAAACTCTGAAGAGGAATCACAATATGGTGGTCTGTCTTTTCAGCGCAGCTGGGTGGGGCAGTGGGAAGGCAGAGGGAGGGGAGGAAGCAGGAATGAGCATTGAAAATAGACTTCTGCTGCCTAAAAGAATGATGTGTTTTATCTACCAGACTGAATTGATACTTTAGTTACTGCTGCAGTTCTGGATTTTTCACATAGTTTGGAAAAAAAAAGAAACAGCAGTTCTTATCTCTGTGCCACAAATTCCTTATTCTTTAGGGTGTGACATGAATTTCAAGTTACTTGGGCTAGAGAGTAGGAGTAAGGATAATCAGCAGAAGCTGACCCGAGGAAAGTACTCACATGAGTGTCACTTACTGTTAGATCACCGGCACCATTCACTTGTGTGTGGCAAGGTTGGCAGTCCATTCCTTGAGTGAAGGGCTGACCTGAAGAACACCATAACACTTCACAGTTTGTTCAGATTAGGAACTGTCAAACTTTTCAAACTTTTCTCTCTGTAAAGAGAAACTGCTTTTTATTTCCATGAAGCCTTGATTTAAACATACACATACTTGACAAATGTTTTATGAGTTCCTCATTTGTGTTTTATTGAGATATAATTGACATATAATATTGTATAGGTTTAAGATCTACAGTCTGTTGATTTGATACATTTATGTATTACAATATGATTACCACCTTAGCAGTTAACACCTCTATCATGTCACATATTTGGTTTTTTGTTTGTTTTTTTGTGGTGAGAACAATTTAAGATTTAGTTTCTTAGCAAGTTTAAAGTGTATGATATAGTATTGTTGACTGTATTTACTATGCTGTGCATTAGCTTTTCAGAAATTAGGTATTAGTTGCAAGTTTGTACCCTTAAACGTCATTTGCCTGATTTCCCCATCCTGCACCTCCTGGTAGTCACCTCTCTACTCTTGGTTTTTATGAGTTCAGCATTTTTAGATTCCACACATAAATGATACCATACAGTGTTTGTTTTCCTCTGACTTATCTCACTTAGTGTGATCCTCTCAAGGTTCATCCATGTTGTTGCAAATGGCAGGATTTCCCTCTTTCTCATGACTGATTATTTTCCATTGTGTATGGGTGTGTGCACGTGCTTCTTCAGCCATTTATCTCTTGTCAAACACGTAGATTATTTCCATGTGTATAACGCTGCTATGCAGATATTTTTTCCAGATACTGATTTCAGTTCATTTAGATATATATCCAGGAGTGCTGGAATATATCGCAGATCGACTTTTAATTTTTTAGGAATCGCCATACTGTTTTCTTTACTAACTGTACCACTTTACGGTCGCAACAAAAATGTATAAGGGCTCCGTTTTCTCCAGATCCTGGCCAGTCTTTGTTATCTCTTGCCTTTTAGTAATAAACGTCCTAACAGATGTGACATGACATCTCATTGTGATTTTGATTTGCAGTCCCCAGATTCTTAGTGATCATTTTTTCACATTACCTATTGGCCAATTGCATGTCTTCTTTGGGAAAATGTCTATTCAGGCAGGTCCTTTGCCCATTTTTTAACTGGAAAACAAACTTTTTTGTTAATAGGTTGTATGAGTTATTTATATATTTTGGATATTACTCCCTTACCAGGTATATGGTTTGTGAATATTTTCTCCCATACTATAGAGAAATCAATTTACTGATTACTTACTATATAGTAGCTCTTTAGTTTTGGAGAAAGCGATGGCACTCCACTCCAGTACTCTTGCCTGGAAAATCCCATGGAAAGAGGAGCCTGGTAGGCTGCAGTCCAGGGGGTCGCTAAGAGTCGGACACGACTGAGTGACTTCACTTTCACTTTTCACTTTCATGCATTGGAGAAGGAAATGGCAACCCACTCCAGTGTTCTCGCCTGGAGAATCCCAGGGACGGGGGAGCCTGGTGGGCTGCCGTCTATGAGGCCGCACAGAGTCAGTCACGACTGAAGCGACTTAGCAGCAGCAGCAACTCTTTAGTTTAATGTGTTCCCTCTTGTTTATTTTCAGTTTTTGTTGCCTGTGCTTTTGATATCTTATCCAAGAAATCATTGCCAAGGCCAGTGTCAGGGATCTTTTACCCTATGCTTTCTTTTAGAAATTTTACAGTTTCTGTTCTTTCATTTAAGCTTTTGATCCTCTTCAAGTTATTTCTTGTGAGTAGTATAAAATAGGGGTCCAGTTTCATTGTTTTGCACACAGATACCCAGTTTTCCCAATACTATTTATTGAGGAGACTTTTCTTTCCCCATTTGTGTTTTGGCATCCCTGTAAAAAATTAGTTTACCATACATGAGTTTGTTTGGGTCTGAACTCTGTTCTGTTTCACTGGTCTATGTGCCTGTTTCTATGCCAGTATCATAATGTTTTGATCACTATAACTTTGTAATATAGCTTGAAATCAGGTAATTTGATGCCTCTAGTTTTGTTCTTTCTCAGGATTGCTTTCGATATCTTTCTCTTAAAGATATCTTTAGCTATCTTGTTTTTGGTTCCAAACAAATTTTAGGATTTTTTTTTTTTCCAATTCTGTGAAAAATGCCATTGGAATTGTGATTGGAATTGCATTAAATATGTAGATCTCTTATGGCAGAAAATGGAAAAGAACTAAAGAGCCTCTTGATGAAAATGAAAGAGGAGAGTAAAAGTTAGCTTAAAGTTCAACATTCAGAAAACTAAGATCATGGCATCTGGTCCCATCACTTCATGGCAATAGATGGGGAAACAGTGGAAACAGTGTCAGACTTTATTTTTGGGGGGCTCCAAAATCACTGCAGATGGTGATTGCACCCATGAAATTAAAAGTCGCTTACTCCTGGAAGGAAAATTATGACCAACCTAGACAGCATATTAAAAAGCAGAGGCATTACTTTGCCAACAAAGGTCCAGCTAGTCAAAGCTATGGTTTTTCCAGTAGGCGTGTATGGATGTGAGAGTTGGACTATAAAGAAAGCTGAGTGCCAAAGAATTGATGTTTTTGAACTGTGGTGTTGGAGAAGACTCTTGAGAGTCCCTTGGACTGCAAGGAGATCCAACCAGTCCATCCTAAAGGATATCAGTCCTGGGTGTTCATTGGAAGGACTGATGCTGATGCTGAAGCTAAAACACCAATACTTTGGCCACCTGATGCGAAGAATTGACTCACTTGAACAGACCCTGATGCTGGGAAAGATTGAAGGCAGGAGGAGAAGGGGTCGACAGAGGATGAGATGGCTGGATGGCATCAGCGACTCAATTGACATGAGTTTGGGTAGGCTCCAGGAGTCGGTGATTGACAGGGAGGCCTGGAGTGCTGCAGTTCATGGGGTCACAGAGAGTTGAACATGACTGAGCGACTGAACTGAACTGATGGATATTTTCACACTATCAATTCTTCCAATTTAAAAACATGGGCTATTTCCCCACTTATTTGTGTTATCTTTAATCTATTTCATAAATGTCTTACAGTTTTCATTTTCCAGATATTTTTCCTCCTTTGTTATATTTTTTCCCTAACTATATCATTGATTCAGATGCTGTTGTAAATGGAATTGGTTTCTTAATTTCTCTAACAGATAAATTGTTGTTAGTGTATGGAGATGCAACTGATTTCTGTATTTTGGCTTTGTATTTTACAGCTTTACTAAATTAATTTATTAGTTTTGACAGCTTTTAATGGAGTCTTTAGAGTTTACTATATGTAAGATCCTGTCACCAGGAAATTGCAATAATTTTACTTTTTCCTCTCTGATATGGATGCTTTTTATTACCTTTGCTTGCCTAATTGCTCTGAACAGGATTTCTAATACCATGTTAAATAGAAATGACAAGAGTGGGCATCCCTGTCTTGTTATAAACTTAGAGGAAAGGATCTTAAATTTACCATTGAGTTTGATACTAACTGTGGACTTTTCATATATGGCCTTGATTAGGCTGATGAACATTTCTTTTATACCTAGCTTGTTGAGCTTTTTTTTTTTTTTATCATGAAAGGATGTTTTTTTTATCAAATGCTCTTTCCACATCTATTGAGGTTGCCATATGGTTTTTATTTTTATTTATTGATTTACATATATTGAACTGTCCTTGCATCCCTGCAGTAAATCCCACTTAATCATGGTGAATAATCCTCTTATGTATTAATGATTTTTTTTTTTCTGGCAACTTGCTGTCATATAAGTAAAATCTTTTATTGAAGATAAAGCAGTGAACATGGTCTTATTGTATATCTCCTAGATGGTTGCTGGAAAGACAAACTAATCAAACTAATGTTGATTTTGGTAGGTACTTTGAAAAAGAAGTCACTTTTGCAGTATGGGTGGGTACATGAGGAACAAGGGGATAAGTTTGTATTGTGATTGGGGAAAGCATCTCAGAGGACAGGATATTTGAGACCTAAAGAAGATGAGGGAGCCGATTATGAAGTACAAAGGAGCAAGTGCTGACAGAAAAGAGACTCTACTTTTGTATTCCCTTTGACTCTGAGGTGCTCTGAAAAGCTCGAGAGGAAAGATGTTAAATAATGTTCCTCAGTCATCAAATGGAGAAGGAAATGGCAACCTACTCCAGTATTCTTGCTTGGGGAATCCCAGGGACAGAGGATCCTGGTGGGCTGCTGTCTACGGGGTCACACAGAATTGGACATGACTGAAGCAACTTAGCAGCAGCAGTCATCAAACAAAATTTTAGTTTTTTTCAATAGACTGGATTATGCATAGCTATAACATATAATCTCCCTGTTTAAAATGTCTAAAATAAAATTATTTTTAGTAATTGAATGTGTTAAAAATAGTGTGCTTTATACAATTTTAAGGAAGTTAGGCATTGTTATTAATGGAAGACATTATGTTTTCACAAAGGATCATTGCTTTCTACCTTATGGAGATAAGCCTAATATAGATGACTTGGTGCTTTTGCTATGGCAGGTGCTTAGTGTGTTTGCTGAGTTGAATTGCAGCTCATATCGTGCCATATTAGGTCCCTCACAGTTAGACATTTTCATGTAGAGTTACAGAATTACCCATTTTCAGGGATATATGCATTGAACAGCTCTGCAATTTCACGTAGAGAGAACAGATCAATGATTTCTGGATCTTGCTCACCAAAAAATAATCTACTTAGGACACACAGTTTAGGCAAAGTTATTATTTCTACTGTAGAGAGGAAGAAGCCTAAAGGTTCAGGGACTTTCTCGAAGTCCTGTAGCACAGTTCATATTCTTACATGGCATTTTTATCATAAAGTAAACATGCTTACTGTCTTCCTGAAGAGATATGTGTCAGATAGTTATATTCTGGTGGGATAAGTTTGAATCATTTCCACATGTCTGCAGGAAATCAGTGGCACAGCTATATATAAAACCTAGGATGTTTGACCTGGGTGATTTTGAACTCTGTTCTTATAATCAAAAGCAAACATTGTGACTCATTTTAGTATAAATCAGTGTTTTTCTGAAGCCTTATAGAAGGAAAAGATGTCAGGGATCATATATGAAATTGAACCACAGGTAAGTAAACTGCTTTCTAATCTGGAGAAAAGTTTAAGTATTTATCATTTAACAATATAAAAACTAAACATGTAAACTATCATTAGTAAAGCCGTGTTTTGAATGTTCTTGGAAGCCTTAACAGAAGTGTGGTTTTTTAGGAGTATCTCCTCTATCCTAATTTGTCTTCATGTTAGGATATAGGCAAAACTGCCAGGTTTGCTTTTTTTTTGTTTTCTGTTTACGCTTTCCCCTGCTCTCTTTCTCTATTCCATTGTTTGCTCAGAGCACAACTTTTGAGTGTGGAATATCCTCATTTTCCTCCTTTTGGTGCACTTGAAGCCTCTTTTGTGAAGTAAACTAGATAAGTCTACAAACTGAGTGTCTACTCTTTCTTCATATCTCTTTCCCCTCTCCTTTTAGCTCTGATAATCTGATAAATTAATATTCCTTATGGTTTTAATGACTGCTAATAGATTAATGCATCTTAATGACTGTTAATGGCTTAATCTGTTAAACCTCCTGGGTGAAATATTTGCATTTTAAAAGGACTTTTGGAATCATAACCTTATTTAAAGAGATGACTCAGTGTGATACTCTAAAACCTGTTGACAAATCACTAGGGAGAATAAAAAATTAGATTTTTTAAAATATTTTAATATTTATGAGAACAAGGATACATTCTCAAAATTGATGTAATGATAAAGCACTCATAGTACAATTTGAAGCATTCCTTTATTAATTAATCTTTCAGTTCAGTTCAGTCGCTCAGTCGTGTCCGACTCTCTGCGACCCCATGAATCACAGCATGCCAGGCCTCCCTGTCCATCACCAACTCCCGGAGTTCACTCAAACTCATGTCCACAGAGTCGGTGATGCCATCCAGCCATCTCATTCTCCGTCGTCCCCTTCTCCTCCCGCCCCCAATCTTTCCCAGCATCAGAGTCTTTTCCAGTGAGTCAACTCGTCGCATGAGGTGGCCAAAGTATTGCAGTTTCAGCTTTAGTGATGCATAAAAAACAATGTGTTTCAAAATCAGTGATATCTTAGATTTGATGAAATATGGTAGCTATATTTTGCCACCCTTCAAAGTATGCCTATGTAGGTGGTAACTATCTCCCTTATTACACTTCACTCTCACAGTTATACACAAACTCACTTCTGCATAAACAAACCCAAATAAACACATCCCCACACCACTGAACTATGGACATTCCCTAGTTAACTGCTGTGGAAGCATCAATTAAAATTTGAGTTTTTTATGTTTTATTGTCCATATTAAATGTTTCATAATCTTAGTTTAAGGACATTTATAAAAAATTTTTACTGGAAATGATATTTATTTATAGCATTTATTTGTTTTTTAAAAATGTCTTTTGTAATACTTGATTCCTTTTGTTTTGTCTCACTTTGCTTTGAGATAGAGGTGATAAATATGAGTAAATACCACAGATGAATATAGTGTCTTGAAGGACTGGCTATCCTTTTAAAGATGAAAAGGCTTTGTAGCTATAATTACTGATCACGTGATACACAGTTTCAAATAAAAGACTTAGTGTCATTCTTTCTTTTTGGAAGACATTAGAAACAATTGCAGAATAAAAAGCAAGCTCATCAACAGCAGAAAATCAGTCAGAAAACTGGCTAAAATTCAGCTCTTTGTGTTCTTGAGAGTGAAAGCTGTAGCTGAAAGAGAGCTCTCCAATTTTCTACCATGCAAATCCATTGCCTCCTTTTAGATTGGTTTACTCTTTTGAAGCAGTTAAGTAGTAGCATTTCTTAGCAAGAAGAACATATATTTAAATAATTCTGTGCAAATTCTGTTTAATTTATTCCTTCTGCCTCCCATTGTACTCCATTGCCTTCCCTGTACTACCAGCTTCATATATCCACTTGGGTTATGATATATGGACACTTGTTATGTTCCTCTAGGATGCCTTTTAATTTTAATTTCTTTTAAGTTTAAAATTTAGGGAGGATATGGGGAAGAGGGAGGTGGGAGGGGGGTTCAAGAAAGAGAACACATGTACACCCGGGGCGGATTCATGTCAATGTATGGCAAAATCAACCAATATGTTAATGTAAGGTAATTTGCCTCCAATAAAATAAATTTAAAAAAAATTGGGGAAGGGTAGTTAAGGACTTTTTAAAAAATGCAGTACCAATCATATTTTCACTAATGACAATAAGTATATATTTTATCAGTATTCTTTGTAAGGGGCTTACCAGGTGACTTAGTGGTAAAGAATCTGCCTGGAAATGCAGATGTGAGAGATGCAGTTCGATCCCTGGGTTGGGAAGATCCCCTGGAGTAGGAAATGACAACCAACTCCAGTATGCTTTCGTGGAAAATTCCATAGACAGAGCAGCCTAGCGGGCTGCAGTCCATGGGGTTGCAATGAGTTGGACACAACCGAGTGGCTGAGCACACAGATTCATTCTTTGTGAATGAACAGGATTTTATCATCATAGCCTTATATTTAGAAGTTTTCCAAAGATTTGAAAGTTGGATTAATTTGGCAGGGCCACTGCTATGCATATATTTTGTAGGTTGCAGAATATATGATGAAATTTGAAAATATCAAGATCTATTATTTTCTTTGAATTCTCAGTATGTATGGCAGTTAATAAAATTCTAAACTCTCTGGTAACTGAAATGTTGTTATTAAATCATTAGCTCCTGCCTAATATGTCATCATGGATTAGTACTTTTCCTATTAATGATTTTCAAAAAGAAGTGACCTGAGTAAGTGAGAAATAGGATAGGAGACTGTTACTGTCAGAACCTGATGTAGTGCTCATAAGTAATGACAAGAGACGGATGCTGCAAGCAAATAAAAAGGGTTTGAGAGTATGGAACAAGTTCACTTTATTTTTGCCTAGGATTAGCCCAGAGGCTTTGGAAATGAATGGCCAGCCTGTGGTTGACCACAGTGTTGCAAAAATTAACATCATGTTAACATACAAGTCTGTACCTTTTGAACTCCTTGACTGCATTTTCAAGTGAAACTACTTCCTTTAGCTGCCATGCTGTCACATAAAGGAAGGAGGTGTGTATTTAGAAGGTACCCGTGAAAGCCTGGCAGACCAAGGATCTGTGTGAAGGTTGTTTTGTCAAGAAAAGCACCTATGAGTCTATTACAAGTACAATACAGTGTGGTCTATAATGAATCTCCATCCCTAGAGAGCTCTTAAAATAGAATAAATAGCTAGGTCTTTGGATGGTTTAAGCGTTAAACTGCCTGAAGGAAAAGATCTTCTCAGATGACCTCCCAGTGCCCCTTTTAGCTTTGTAATTCTAAGTCTGAGATAGTTGGCTTATGAAGTGCACTGAGCATATAAATGTGTGCAGGTATGTTCAGTGTGTATATGTAGATATGTGGGGGTATGTATATACATGTCTATGTAAAAATGTACCTACCCTAGTAACATTATATGTTTAATATTTTTATGTTCCTTTGTTCTTACCCTGTTACTCTGTACAGACTCTCTCTCACCCTCCATCCTTTCGTTGATCTCACCATATATGCAACTGTGCAAAAATACATTGCGTGTGAAGTTGGATGGCAAATGTATGTGGTTCTTGAAGGTTTAGTTTCCTCACTGAATGACTTTATCCCTGATATTTTCCTAATGGAGAGCTATGTGCATCTGTTTAATTTTAGGTATTATTGGTAGAGGGTGAAAGGAATATATAAGTTTTGTTGCTTACTAGGAGAAAGAAGTAATGTCTCTGCTTTTTAATATGCTATCTAGGTGGGTCATAACTTTCCTTCCAAGGAGTAAGCGTCTTTTAATTTCCTGGCTGCAATCAGCATCTGCAGTGATTTTGGAGCCCCCAAAAATAAAGTCTGATACTGTTTCCACTGTTTCCCCATCTATTTCCCATGAAGTGATGGGACCAGATGCCATGATCTTCGTTTTCTGAATGTTGAGCTTCAAGCCAAACTTTTCACTCTCCTCTTTCACTTTCATCAAGTGGCTTTTGAGTTCCTCTTCACTTTCTGCCATAAGGGTGGTGTCATCTGCATATCTGAGGTTATTGATATTTCTCCCAGCAATCTTGATATTTCTCCTGGCAATCTTGATTCCAGCTTGTGCTTCTTCCAGCCCAGCGTTCCTCATGATGTACTCTGCATATAAGTTAAATAAGCAGGGTGACAATATACAACCTTGACGTACTCCTTTTCCTATTTGGAACCAGTCTATTGTTCCATGACCAGTTCTAACTGTTGCTTCCTGACCTGCATACAGGTTTCTCAAGAGGCAGGTCAGGTGGTCTGGTATTCCCATCTCTTGAAGAATGTTCCACAGTCTATTGTGATCTACACAGTCAAAAGCTTTGGCATAGTCAATGAAGCAGAAATAGATGTTTTTCTGGAACTCTCTTGCTGTCTCCATGATCCAGCGGATGTTGGCAATTTGATCTCTGGTGCCTCTGCCTTTTCTAAAACCTGCTTGAACATCTGGAAGTTCACGGTTCACATATTGCTGAAGCCTGGCTTGGAGAGTTTTGAGCATGACTTTACTAGCGTGTGAGATGAGAGCAATTGTGCGGTAGTTTGAGCATTCTTTGGCATTGCCTTTCTTTGGGATTGGAATGAAGACTGACCTTTTCCAGTCCTGTGACCACTGCTGAGTTTTCCAAATTTGCTGGCATATTGAGTGTAGCACTTTCACAGCATCATCTTTCAGGATTTGAAATAGCTCAATTGGAATTCCATCACTTCTACTAGATTTGTTCGTAGTGATGCTCTCTAAGGCCCACTTGACTTCACATTCCAAGATGTCTGGCTCCAGGTGAGTGATCATGCCATCGTGATTATCTTGGTCATGAAGATCTTTTTTGTACAGTTCTTCTGTGTATTCTTGCCACCTCTTCTTAATATTAAAAAACAGAGACATTACTTTGCCAACCAAGGTCCGTCTAGTCAAGGCTATGGTTTTTCCCGTGGTCATATATGGATGTAAGAGTTGGGCTGTGAAGAAAGCTGATTGCCAAAGAATTGATGCTTTTGAACTGTGGTGCTGGAGAAGACTCTTGAGAGTCTCTTGGACTTCAAGGAGATCCAACCAGTCCATTCTAAAGGAGATCAATCCTGGGTGTTCATTGGAAGGACTGATGCTAAAGCTGAAACTCCAATACTTTGGCCACCTCATGCGACGAGTTGACTCACTGGAAAAGAGTCTGATGCTGGGAGGCATTGGAGGTGGGAGGAGACGGGGACGATAGAGAATGAGATGGCCGGATGGCATCACCGACTCGATGGACATGAGTTTGAGTGAACTCCGGGATTTGGTGATGGACAGGGAGGCCTGGCGTGCTGTGATTCATGGGGTTGCAAAGAGTCGGACACGACTGAGTTGCTGAACTGAACTGAACTGAACTGAGGAGAAAGAAGCATAGAACATGTAGTTTAGTATGATGATGTATGATATTTATATTTACCACTAGAGAAGGAGCATGTAGGGTAGAATCAATATCTACTTTTAGTTTGTTATTGTTTGTGGACTGTAAAGGTTTTTCTGAAATAGTTTTTCTGATAGAGGTGTAAGACTGCAGAGAAGAAAACATTTGTGCATTGACCTGGGTTTAATGTTTAATAACTGTAGTTGGTCAACAAGCTGAAATCCAAAAAATGTCATGTGACTTAGCAAGCACATAGGAATAAAACCACCCAACTCTGGGTCAGACACTTTCTTCTGAGAGGACTCCTCCTGAGAAGTAAATATGAGCATTCCTGAAAAGTAAATATGAGCAAATATGAATGCATACTTGCTTTCATGACAGAAGGCAACCTGCACCATTGTAATTCCTGTGACTGTCATTGTGGGGAAAGTTCAAAACCTTGTACATGGTTGAGTTTAGAACCACCTCTGCAGCTGTTCCCAGATAGTGAACTTGTCTGTCCACAAGGAGCTGGTTGTGGTCAGAAGATGGAGATGTAATCAAAATGCAGAGAATTGATTAGAAGTCTTTGCTACTTTTACTTATTCTAAATGAAAAAAATTTCATTTCTTAGCTCTCCAGTATTCCTCCTCATATTTTAACCTTACAGTAGCTATTCATAGGGGGCTGTGTGTGTGTGTGTGTGTATTTGGTAACAAATTCTAAAAGACAGGCAGTTCTTGTCCACTTGCTCACAGACAATACTGATAGTATTTCACTTAGCTCAGACCCTATTTGGCCTGCATTTGCTGCAGTTGCCAAACTCTGCCATCTGGTTACTCTGTTATCCCTCATCAGTTTTCTTACGTGGTTAGGAAAAGAACACTTCTTTGGGCAAGATGCTAGGTGCAGCTGTTTAATTGGAACCAAAGATTCCTTCCTGGTACTTGGAAAAAAAATCATTACCATCAGCAGCACCTTGAGAATAGAAAGTTTGAAACCCTGCTCGTGTAATACATAAAATTTATGTTTATATAGCTAATACAGATTGAAAAAGAACAAAATGTATATTCTGTTCTTAAAAAATAAAAATCTAATGAGAACTGAATGTCTAAAAAATAAGGAACATTGCTTCTAATTTCTGATTTCTCTTTGGACAAACTTGATTGAATAGTTATGTATATTTATAATTTATTAAGTTGTTGTAAGGTTTATAGAAAAAGTGGTTGGGCAAGCCCTCTCAATGCAGGACTCTCTCGAACATTATCACCAGATGCTGCTTAGAGTATGTTAGATGATGCCTCTTTCTCTCTCTCTCTGCTTACTTTGTAACTGCATTGTTACAATCTGAATGTGAGTGAGGATAAAACTGGTGTGATGCCTGGTTACCAGAATGAGATAGGTGGTCAGAAAGAGGTTATCTGCTTGTCAAGTTGGTCTGGACTACATGGCCCTTTGTTGGGCAGTATCATCTAATCCATGGAGAAGAGAGTAAAGTAGAAGTTACTAAGTGGAAGTGGAGACTAGGGAAGGAGGAAATTTTTTACTGCACTAGCAGAGGGCACAGATGGAGAAGGCAATGGCAAGCCACTCCAGTACTCTTGCCTAGAAAATCCCATGGATGGAGGAACCTGGTAGGCTACAGTCCACGGGGTCGCTAAGGGTTGGACACGACTGAGCGACCTCATTTTCACTTTTCACTTTCACGCATTGGAGAAGGAAATGGCAACCCATTCCAGTGTTCTTGCCTGGAGAATCCCAGGGATGGAGAAGCCTGGTGGGCTTCCGTCTATGGGGTCACACAGAGTCAGACACGATTGAAATGACTTAGCAGCAGCAGCAGAGGGCACAGAGGGCATGGTGGAGAAGGACAAGAGGGCTAGTCTTTAGCCTCTCACCCACAGCATCTCCATCCACTTGTGAAGAGCATCCCAGCGACACCATAGGTTCTGGATAATCATTAACGTTCTGTCTGGGGAAGTAACTGATAATGAAGAATTAGGGAGAGAGACTGATATATTTCCTCCAGTAGTCTGTTCTAGTGAAGAGTGGAAAGTCTATCATTTTTGTAAAGCAGAAACCTGAGAAGAGATAGATTCACCACAATAACTCTTCTCACCGTTAAGAAATTTACAGTTTTTTTGGGTGAATCTAGACAAATTAAAATGAAGCAGTTCTAATGAGGTGGATGAAACTGGAGCCTATTATACAGAGTGAAGTAAGCCAGAAAGAAAAACACCAATACAGCATACTAACGCATATATATGGAATTTAGAAAGATGCAAATGATAACCCTGTATACGAGACAGCAAAAGAGACACAGATGTGTAGATCAGTCTTTGGGACTCTGTGGGAGAGGGTGAGGGTCGGATGATTTGGGAGAATGGCATTGAAACACGTATGTTGTCATATGTGAAATGAATCATTAGTTCAGGGTCAATGCATGTTATAGGATGCTCGGGGCTGGCATGCGGGGCTGATCCAGAGGGAGGATAAAGGGAGGAGGGAGGTGGGAGGGGGGTTCAGAAGGGGGAACTTATGTAAACCCGGGGCAAATTCATGTCAATGTATGGCAAAACCAACCAATATAATATTGTAAAATAATTTGCCTCCAATAAAAAATTAAAAAAAAAATAAAATGAAGCAATGATAAATAATACTTTTCAGTATGAAATAAAGAGCTAAATTGTGACTTTTAGAATGTAGATGTCAGATTCTTTACTGCTGAGCCACCAGGGAAGCCCAGATGTTTTCTATTAAACATTGAAAACATTGCATTGAGTTAGATTTTATGTAAAGGAATTGTCTATTTATATTTACCAAAACTTACAGAAAAAAAGACTTCAAACTAGTTATAAATGTGTGAGTGGAGAGAATAATAGAATAGAGAGAATCTGGAATAAAATAAAAAGTGCAGAAGCAGTATTGCAGTAAAGGTTGAGAATTTCAGCTTTGGAGTCTGAAGTCTTGGATTTGAATTCCACAATTGCCACATAGTAATTGTATGACCTTAAATAAAATAACTAATATCACTAAGAGTATATTCTCATATGACAAACAGGGATAATAATATGCTTAAATATTAAGATTGTTGTGTGCAAGTCACACATGGTCCCTGGCCTATAACAGTTGGTAATGAAGATGACTTATATTGTCATTATTGGATGAAACATTATAAGTAAAATAAAAATCTCTCTTTCAAGAGGGAGGTGGTTTGCTAGAATAGGAAGTTAGTAAAATTTTTTTGAAAGTGCTGTGTTTTTAGAGGATTAGGTCAAAATAGAAAGCAGTAGAAGTAATTTAATAAAGTATACCACTACTATTTTCCTTTGTGTCATGAAAGTATGTAGTAAAAACAAGAACAAAAACATGTATTATATTTGGAGAACAGCTTGTGTCCCACAAGTAATTAAATCTTAAATTTTATCAGGATGCCTATTACCACCTCAGCATACAGATGACACCCCATTCAGAATCTCAGGAGCAATTCAGATTACTGAGGACATTGTCGTAGCATTATTTTCTAATGTCCATGATTAATTATTGGTAAAAAAGTAGAATTTGATTTTCTTAAGGTGGATGTGTAAGGAAACATGGATATGTGATTCTGAATAATAGGATTAATTCTCAGAGTCACATGGGAGACCTAGTCTCCTGTAGCCATCCTGAAGACAGGATCTGGTCTGTTCTGTTCACGGACAAAGCTTAAGTGTGTAACATGTTCCTGACATGTAGTTGGTGTTCAATAAATTATAGATTTGCTAAGTGAGTGAGATATGTATGGTCTTACTTCAATATTGTACTACTTAGAAGGCCGTTTCCTAGTGTAGAGTTAAGGACATTGAATTTGGAATTGAAGAGCCAAGTATGAGAACAAGAGATTTAGGGGATCTTGGAGACATCTTTCTGCTTAAGAAGTTATTTGTAGATTAAGTTAGTAGAGACAAAATCATTTGGGGAACTATAAAGTTGCAGTACATAGTCTTGAAAGTAATTACTTCATTAGATCACCTAATTACATAGTTTTATCTACTACTTCTTTAATCTCATCTGTACCTGTACTCCCTTGAGTAATATCTGAGAAAGCCACTTAGCATTTATTTAGCTCAATAGCAGGACTATTCCAGTTAGTTTTAAATAGAGATCATTAAAAGCTTAGAACGTTTCTACCTGTAGGAAGACATTTATGCATTTTTAAAGTATACCCCACCTGGTAAAAAGGATAAACAACAAGAAAAAGAATAGATGAGGACAAGTTCCATTTGTGTTTTCAGTAAACTCCAGTGAACAAATTAAAAATATAGTATGTTTCAATAAAGATGCTAAAGTTAAAAATATGCACTAGAAAATTTGAAATCAGACATTGATTTCATTTTCTATATAACATATTAGGTGTTCTTGATGGGCATTTTACATATTATGCATTTAAAATTTTATACTGTATATCTGTAGATTTAGTAAATGTATCATTCATTCAGTTAAAATTTATTAAGTTTTATGGACTATGTTAGTATGTTTATTTGGGTTCTTTTTGTAGGTCCAGTGGAAGTCACAGTAGGATGCCTTAGGAAGATTACTGGTTTATATTCTGGGACAGTGATATTATGGTTAAAAGATAAGAGTTTGAAATAAATAGTCTCAATCAGAATTCCAGCCTACTTGCTTATCAGTAGCATAATTTTTTCAACTTATTTAACTGAAGCCTCAATTTTCTCATCTATAAAGCGGGTATACTATTGTCTGTGCCACACTGCTGTTGTGAAGATTAAATAAAATTATGATTTAAAGGGTAGCTGGCAAAATATCTAGCATGCAAACCATGCTTAGTAGCTGACAGCTCTTGTCATTTATGTACTTGTTATTTTGAACATTATTAATGGTAGTTACTTGGAGAAGGCAATGACAACCCACTCCAGTACTTTTGCCTGGAAAAGCCCATGGGCGGAGGAGCCTGGTAGGCTGCAGCCCATGGGGTCGCTAGGAGTCGGACACAACTGCGTGACTTTACTTTCATTTTTCCCTTTCATGCATTGGAGAAGGCAATGGCAACCCACTCCAGTGTTCTTGCCTGGAGAATCCCAGGGACAGGGAAGCCTGGTGGGCTGCCGTCTGTGGGGTCTCACAGAGTTGGATACAACTGAAGCGACTTAGCAGCAGCAGCAGCAGTGTTAGTTACTGGACATGAAACAATAGACGGGTTCCAAATAGGCAAAGGAGTACATCAAGGCTGTATATTGTCACCCTGCTTATTTAACTTATATGCAGAGTACATCATGAGGAACACTGGGCTGGAGGAAGCACAAGCTGGAATCAAGATTGCCAGGAGAAATATCAATAAGCATCTCAGATATGCAGATGATACCACCCTTATGGCAGAAAGTGAAGAAGAACTAAAGAGCCTCTTGATGAAAGTGAAAGAGGAGAGTGAAAAAGTTGGCTTAAAGCTCAACATTCAGAAAACTAAGATCATGGCATCTGGGCCCATCACTTCATGGCAAATAGATGGGTAAACAGTGGAAACAGTGGCTGACTTTATTTTTCTGGGTTTCAAAATCACTGCAGATGGTGATTGCAGCCATGAAATTAAAAGACGCTTACTCCTTGGAAGGAAAGTTATGGCCAACTTAGACAGCATATTAAAAAGCAGAGACATGACTTTGCCAACAAAGGTCCGTCTAGTCAAGGCTATGGTTTTTCCAGTAGTCATGTATGGATGTGAGAGTTGGACTGTGAAGAAAGCTGAGTGCCGAAGAATTGATGCTTTTGAATTGTGGTGTTGGAGAAGATTCCTGAGAGTCCCTTGGACTGCAAGGAGATTCAACCCAATCCATCCTAAAGGAGATCAGTCCTGGGTGTTCATTGGAAGGACTGATGTTGAAGCTGAAACTCCAATACTTTGGCCACCTGATGCAGAGAGCTGACTCATTTGAAAAGACCCTGATGCTGGGAACGATTGAGGGCAGGAGGAGAAGGGTTTGGCAGAGAATGAGACGGCTGGATGGCATCACCGACTCTATGGACATGAGTTTGAGTGAACTCTGGGAGTTGGTGATGGACAGGGAGGCCTGGCGGGCTGTGATTCATGGGGTCGCAAAGAGTCGGACACGACTGAGCGACTGAACTGAACTGAGACAGCATATTAAAAAGCAGAGACATTACCTACAAAGGTCTGCCTAGTCAAAGCTATGGTTTTTCCAGTAGTCATGTATGGATGTGAGAATTGGACTATAAAGAATACTGAGCACCGAAGGATTGATGCTTTTGAGTTGTGGTGTTGGAGAAGATTCTTGAGAGTCCCTTGGACTGCAAGGAGATCCAACCAGTCCATTCTAAAGATCAGTCCTGGGTTTTCATTGGAAGGACTGATGTTGAAGCTGAATCTCCAATACTTTGGCCACCTGATGCGAAGAGCTGACTCATTTCAAAAGACCCTGATGCTGGGAAAATTAAGGGCAGGAGGATGAGATGGTTGGATGGCATCAGTGACTATATAGACATGGGTTTGGGTGGATTCCGGGAGTTGGTGATGGACAGGGAGGCCTGGTGTGCTACGGTTCATGGGGTCGCAATGAGTCGGACACTACTGAGCGACTGAACTGAATTGAAGTGATCTGTATAAATAAATCAGTTGTGCATATTGCATGTCTGAATTCTGTTAAGTAACTTTTACTGTTGTGTACGAAATAGGCTATGTAAATACGAGATTTATTGTTCTGTAGAATATTTAATCTCACTTTTTTGTCTTTATCGATGCTATTAGTTTATGACTGGTTAATCCCTGTGAATAGCTGGAAGGCTAAAGTTTAATAGATTGTTTAAATAAATCATTTTGTTTTTCAAAATAAATCAGTTTTGTTTTTCAAAAACTGGAAAAGAAATAAAAGCTCTGAACTTCTAATTCAAAATCAGATAATTCAAGATCAGATCAGAACAACACTTTCATAGCGTAAAAGGAAGTAATTCTCAGTATAATCTTAGTAACTCGGTTACCTTTCTGATGAAATCTAGGAATAATATTTTGGAAGTAAACTAAGTTCTCCTGTGTGTTTCAGAAACATTGGAAATGTTCTCACATCAAATATAAGAAAGGTTGAAATAAAAAGTCTGTATTGTATATGTAACTGCCTTGAAATAATGACCTATCCCAAATTGAGTTGTGTTTAGCCAGCTTTTAGGTATTTAACTTCTAAGTTAACTAATAGCCCTGGCTATCACAACTGACATGACATGACACTGACATGACATGCCTATCACCACCGACAAAGGTCTGTCTAGTCAAAGCTACAGTTTATTCCAGTAGTCATGTATGAATGTGAGAGTTAGACTATAAAGAAAGCTGAGTGCTTAAGAATTGATGCTTTTAAACTGTGCTGTTGGAGAAGACTTCTGAAAATCCCTTGGACTGCAAGGATATCAAACCAGTCAATCCTAAAGGAGACCAGTCTTGAATGTTCATTGGAAGGACTGATGCTGAGGCTGAAACTCCAATACTTTGGCCACCTGATGCGAAGAACGGACTCATTGGAAAAGACCCTGCTGCTGGGAAGGATTGAAGACAGGAGGAGAAGGGGACGACAGAAGATGAGATGGTTGGATGGCATCACTGACTCGATGGACTTGAGTTCGAGCAAGCTCCGGGAGTTGGTGATAGACAGGCAAGCCTGGTTTGCTGCATCTCATGGGTCACATGGCTGATCACCAGTGAATAAAAGAGAATCTTTAAAAATTAAGTAATCTTAGTCCACTGTCCTATATGTTAAATAATTGTAGCAATACTGTATAAAGTATTTGAATATTTGTATTAACTGTCAGTTTTCAGTGGCAACAGTGAAGCAACATATAGATTGATGCTGTGTCATTCTAGACATAGAAACAGATTTTTAAAAGCTTTGATACACAGTGAAATGTTTTTCGACACTTACTGTTGCAAATCAAGAGCTTATGTTGGGTCTAACATGATATTTTAGTCAACTTCATCTTGGTGAATTCAACTCTAGAATGATTTAGCTTTTGCAGAAGACTGCAATTCACCATTCACAGTCAGCAGTGAAAGAGGTGCTTATTGACCTTTAAATTTCAAAGAACTATTTAAAATCAATCATGTAAGATACCTTTTGATGGTAATGCACAGACTCAGGCCAAAAAGAGCTCTTTTTCTGAAGAATCAATAAGTTCTTTTCAGAAATATCTATCCACAAGGCTTTGTATGAACAGGATAGTTTTGCTAGCTTAAAAGCCTTGAAACCTTTTAGATTATTATAATCTTTCCATTTATTGTCACTATCTTTAGGTTATCTTTGGTTACAACTTTAAACTCATTTTTTCAACAGATTTATCTTTCCCTTATTTAAAAGCAAATTGTCAGTCTTTTTCCTAATCTCTTTATGTACTTGTAAGTTTTGCAAGAGAGTCTGATACACAGAAATTCAGAGACTGTCTTGGTATGTTGTAAGGAGTCCTTGCTATATCTACTGAAATCAGCAGTCTTCAGGTTTATAGATACTGATTTTGAAATAGGTTTGTAATTTTAATGTTTTCTTTTTCTGAGGTTTCTAAACTTAAAATATTTAAAAATAGCATTTTAACATAGAAAATCAATCAAAATATCATAAGCCAAATCCATAAATATTTTAACATTTTATTAATATTAAAAGAGAAGAATTGATTTACAGGTTGTATTGGACTTCCACTTGTTATTTCCCTTTTCTTCAAATAAGGAACACCTAAAGGCTTTGGTGGGGCTTCCCTTGTAGCTCAGCTGATAAAGAATCAGCCTGCAATGTCGGAGACCTGGGTTCGATCCCTGTGTTGGGAAGATCCCCTCGAGAAGGCAAATGCTACCCACTCCAGTATTCTGGCCTGGAGAATTCTATGGACTGTATAGTCCATGGGGTCGTGGAGTTGGACATGACTGAGCAACTTTCACTCAAAGGCTATGGTAATGTTTGCTCAAAATGCTATTTAATTATTTAACCATCCCTTTTGTTTTCCAAAAAGTATTATCTAAACTTGGTTTATTAAAGGCACTTTATAATTGCTACCATGGTTAATAATTTTGTTGAAATGAGACAGTTTTTCTAACTATGTAGTAGAAGAAATTATTTTATAAATTTTGTGCAAGCACAACTATACTGTAACTAACTTTTTCAGCCCACTCCTTTTTCTGCTTTCTCAAGGAAAGTAAAACTGAACAAAAATATACTTATGAGAGAGACTTTAGATACTCAGTGCTTAATTCATCCAGTATAATGTGCTATTCTGTGCTTAGTTGCATCTGACTCTTTATGACCCCGTGGACTGTAGCCTGCCAGTCTCCTCTGTCCATGGGGATTTCCAGACAAGAATGGGTGGGTTGCTATGCCCTCCTGCAGGGGAATCTTTCCAACCTAGGAATTGAACCCAGGTCTCCCACATTGCAGGCGGATTCTTAACCAGCTGAGCTACCAGGGAAGCCCCATCCAGTATATTACTTTCTCATACACAGTGAAGTAGTTTCAAACATACTAACTGATAATAAACAAAACTGTGGTTTTCATGAATCTTAACCACTAGTGTTTATTATTTGTCAGGCATGAAGACTGAATTGGTATAATATACTACATTTTGTCTAGTGTGGACTATTCATTTTCTCTCCTGTATAAACAATAAGTCCCTTGATATTTTTCCATATCCACGTTGTTTTACTTTTACGAAGTGTTAGATTTAATTGTTCATTTGTTGTTTTTTAAAGCCATGATAATTTTTGAACACTGCACTTTCTGAATTTTTGTGTGTATTAGCAGAGTAGACCACTCGTATAATGTTGCTACAGTTCTTATCATACACCGAAATATAATCCCTTTGAGTTTTATTTTTAAGAAACTAAGAGCTATAACAAGGCAGAATTTCTCAGAACTATGGAGTCATCAAGTCCTAGTGCTTGAGAAAGTTGTGAGCTTGGGTTTCACTTGATTTGGTTTTTCTTCTTTCACGTTTGTTTATAGTAATAGTAATAGTTACCTTATGTTGAAAACTATGTGCCAGTCTCCTTGCCTGTTTTATTTCTAATACTTACAAATCTTGATATTTGCTTCTCATGAAAAAATAAACCTGTATTCATTTAAATAATTAGACCAATATTACATAGCAAGTGGAAGAGTTAGGCTTCAAATTTATGGTGTTTGACTCCAGCGCAGTAGTTTTTCCATTACATTATTAACTCTGCTCCTCTGTTCCCACCTAGACCCACAGACACACACATGTGCACATGCACACACTTCCTTTCTGACTGCTGGAAGCCTGATTCCTAGCCCTAGTTCCCTCCAAGGGTAAAGCCATGTTGGCATATTGTATTATTTTCTTCCCACAGTCCACGCACCAGGACCATCTCACACCTAAAATATTTTCTCAAATTAAAGAAAACTTTCCTATCCCAGATTTAATTCCTTCTGACACTGCTGTCTAAAGTATATTGAGGATTATATATTGAGGATAATGGCTTACTGTATTATTTTTCATAAATGTCATATCACTGATTTTAAAGAAACCTTTAATACTTTAATCAAAAATAATCACTGTACATTCAAATATCTCATTACCTATTTGAGATCTTTTAAAATGTCAATATTCTTTCAGCAGCTTGAAAATCATAGGAACAGCAGAGAAACTCACTTTTCTTGTGATAAGAGCCATTCTAGAGCCTACACTGTTTATTGCTACAAAGTTACGGTAGCTGCTTAGGAACATATTGGTAAGTGTATTAATAAAAAGTAATTTGAATTGGGAAGTTTTTAACATGGTCATATATTAACAGGATACTGTAACAAGTGTATTAATAATCTATCATCATTAAATGAAGTTAACTTTTGTTGTTTGCTATTATTTTACTGTTTATGCAGTTTCTAGTATGTATCATGTATGATGGTGCTTTCTATAACTATAGAGGTGAATAGAAAATGCTTTTCTGGTCCTTAAGAATGTCACAGTCTGTGGGGAAAAAACCCAGCAATTTTTATTTAACATTTACAGTAAAATACTTCCCAAAGAAGTACTCCCAAAAGTTTCAAAATAAGATTCCACAACTCCCTTCATATCCTGTACAGGAATATTACAAAGGTGATTTGACAGAAATCCCTTGATCTCTGTATTGACATATTGAGTGCAAAGTACTTAAGCTAAAGAGAGTTGCAGGAACAGCTTTGGCTATACATCCCCTTACCAATATTAACATATATACACAAAATAAATTGTAATTTCAGAATCTGTTTACTAATTAGAAGAAATAGTTCAATATCTATTTGATGTAATGAATTAAAGCATATTTATTTGTATTGAAATTAAGCTTTTCTAGGCTCTATATAGATTAGAGATACCTGCTTCAAAGAAATATGATGCAATGATAAGGACAATAAATTAGCAGAAGTTATTATATAATTAGCACTGAATATTATTTAATTGAATAAAATGGATTGTGTACTCCAGAGTTGTTGTATAGAGGTATAGTGCAAACCACATGTTTAACTTTTCTAGTAGCCATATTTTAAAAAGTAAAAAGAAACGGGTAAAATCAATAATATTTATTTTACCTAATATGTCTAAAGTATTGTTTCAACATATAATTAGTATAAAATTAATGAGATATTTATTTTTTAACTACATCTTTGAAATCTTTGTGTTTTGCAGTTACATGTCAGTTTAAACTAGCCGCTTTTAAAGTGTCAGTGTGTGTGATTGGTGGCTATTTTATTGGAAATTGCTAGATAAAGTTAGCATTACAGATGTTCAAAGACAGTTTAGCTCACACAAGTGGATGTGTATGTAATATGTAAAACTTGTTTTGAGTCCTGACAGTTTTTCAAAATTTATGTAGATGAAAGGAACGAATATCTATTATAAGGAGGAATGCTATAATAGGTTTTAAAACATAATTTACTGAAAATGATCATAATAGTTCCAGCTGTTGAGCAAATTACCAGTTTATAATATACTTCATGTTACTGCTAAGGAAGGATATGTAATATGTTATTTACTATAGTTTGAAAAATATTGGACAAAACTTTTCTAAAGGGATATTCAATTAAAAATCTTTCTAGATATTATATGTAAATAGAATTTTCTGGCTTAAGTAAATGTCAGTAACTACAGAACCGTGCTTGGTAATTCACAGTGAATCATGGGATACTAAATTTTTGTGAATGTCTTGTTAAGAGACTTCTTTAATTTTACGTAATCCAGTCTTCCCAAAATTGCTGAATTAAGGGGTCTTACTGTGAAGCAGGTAGCTTGGGAGTACTGATCTAATATATTTTCTGTTTTAGAAAGTTGATGTAAGAGGTGTGCGAAGAGTGTTTTAGTACTACTTCCAGAATTTAGAAATACTTTAATTATGTCTTTCTGATTACACAGCAATCTGTCACATTTCGTTATGTGACGTTTATTCATTTATTTACTGAAATTACTATCTTCACATCTATGGAAATGTATTTTTTGTGAACCACAGCTGCTTATGTGATTTCTAATGACTCATGTAAATTGATAAATGATAGGCACAGTACTTTGTTTGTACCTCATTAAATATTCTGTAGTTAAAAGACCCAAGAATATTTGCAATCTGTGTTTGATTATCCATTGATTTTTAACAGATTTTCGAAGAAAAAAGTACAGGGAACTCTAAATTTTTCATCACTAGTTTTTTGTTTTTTTGCATTTGTAGTTACTTAACATTGCCAAGGAGTGCCTGCGGTTTGTCTTCAGAAAAAATGCTTTTTTTCCGTAGATATTCTTTTGTTTTGACAGAGGATAAAATGGTTCGCCACATTACTTTGTTACAAACAAGTGAATATTTAATGTAAATTACTTGTTTCTTTATTCTGTATTGTTTTGTTATGTATGTTTTGCCATGTATTGACAGTATATGAAAACATTTGCCTGATATCAGTTTCAGGTCTTCTTATTTTTGTCCTTCCAAAGATGTCTAGAGGCCTAGTTGTGAAAAGAAATGGTGCCCATTACAGTGACCGTTTGGATAGTCTTCTATACCTTATCACTTCCTTTCACTGTATAAAGGACGATCCACTGCAACAGATAGCTTTGTGGATACAGAAACGAATAGATACTAAGTGTTCTGGCCATGGGAACTCAAGAGAAGGGCACCCAGAGTGAATCCTAGCACAAAGCAGTAGATTTACCCTCCTTTGAAGTACTGGCATAGATAATGATCTGGGCAAACAAAACCAAAATTTAGCATTGAGCAGCAAAGTGACTCAGGTGGTAAAGAGCCTGCCTGCAGTGCAGGAGACCTGAGTTCAATTCCTTGGTTTGGAGATCCCCTGGAGAAAGGAATGGCTACCCACTCTGGTATTCTTGCCTGGAGAATTCCCTGGACAGAGGAGCCTTGTGGGCTCCAATCCTTGGGACCACAAAGATCAGACACGACTGAGCGACTAAACATTCTGAAATCACTAACTAGCAAAGTTGGACAGATGATGCAGGAGAAGAACCCACAACATGCAGCTCCAAGGTTAAGAAGGAGAGACAGCAGCATAACCACATCAGACTCTTTTGCATGAAGTGGAAGTCTGACTGTGCTCCCCTTTGAAATGCACTTGTTCTGATTACCAGCGGGGTGGATGCACATCCCCCTACCACTGGCCCAACCATTAGTTAAAAACCTTACTCAAAGTGTAATTCTAAGCTTTGCTCATTTGGTAAAAAAATCTGCCTGCAGTGCAGGAGACCTGAGTTCGATTCCTGGGTCGGGAAGATCCCCTGGAGAAGGAAATGGCAACCCACTCCAGTATTCTTGCCTGGAGAATCCCATGGACAGAGGAGCCTGGCAGGCTACAGTCCATGGGGTCACAAGAGTCGGACTCGACTTAGTGACTAAACCACCAGCCACCAAGCTTTCATGTGAATCTAATCAGTGGGATCCTGACAGTTCTAATCTTATTTAAGAATAATAGAATATACAGTAAAACATTTTCAATATGTGTGGTATTACACTTCGAATTTCAGTTTTCTTTTACTTTGGGCCAGATTAAATCCTTTAGAATTTCCTTTCCAAACTAAATTTCTCCGAATATATTAAGCATGTTGTGTTTATTGTTGTTGTTTTAAAAATTTTGATATTGTTTTGTTGTTTAGTTGCTAAGTCATGTCCCACTCTTTAGTGACCCCATGGGCTGTAGCCCACCAGGCTCCTCTGTCCATAGCATTTTCTAAACAAGAATACTGGAGTAGGTTGCCATTTCTTTTTGCAGGGCATCTTCCCAACCCAGGTATTGAACCCAGGTCTCCTGAATTGGCAGGTGGATTCTTTACCTCTGAGCCATCAGGGAAGCCCAAAGTCCTGTTTTAATCACTTTAGGAATTTGTCAGTGATCAATGAAGGCCTTACCATGTTTAACTTAATTCTCCTCCCCAGAGATTAAGTAAAGCCATCTCATTTTATAGTGGTTTTTATTTCTTTTATTGTTGTTGCTGTCATTCTTCCAAATCAGTTCGTCTGGTATTAAAATTGCTGCTTTTCTCTGTCAGTATCTTGCTCTTTCTCCATGCTCTAATTTTAACATAGTAAAAAAATTAGACTTCCTGCTTGCTGTTAACTAGGGGAACCCCTTCTTTGCCCTTCTATGATCTGTTTGCACTCTGTTTTCAATAGCCCAAGAAACAGCTATGTAGGTGAAAGGTCTTTTGTTAAAAAGAAGGAAATTGAACAGCAGTTTCCTCTTTCCTTCTTTGACTTGCACCTGCAAACAAGTGGTGTGTGCTTCAGTCATTTTTTAAAGCATCCATTGTTGTTTCCAAGACTTACCTTTGAAAAATTTACACAAATGAAAAATGAATCCTTTAAAATTGACTGTGTATTCAGTATACTGTTTCTGAAGACTGAGTTGTAAAGTTTAAATAGTTGTTTTTGTCTGCATTGCTTCTAGCTCACTTTTGTGTGTAATTCAGTTTTTCTGCAATGACTTCTAATACAATTAAATGATAGATATGTGACAAAACTCTCAATGATTGTTTGACTTAGTTAGGCAGTAGTTCTAATAAGTGTGAAAGTGAAAGTCACACTCAGTCATGTCTGACTCTTTGTGACCCCATGGACTATACAGTTCATGGAATTCTCCAGGCCAGAATACTGGAGTGGGTAGCCTTTCTCTTCTCCAGGGGATCATCCCAACCCAGGGATCGAACCCAGGTCTCCCACATTGCAGGCAGATTCTTTACCAGATGAGCCACAAGGGAATCTAATAAGTGTAGATTATTTTAAATTATTATTTAATACATTTCATTATTCACATTAGTTTAGTGAATGGTTGAAAGGTAAAGGATGTAAAATTTATAAAATAGTTTTTGTGGAACTCAGATGTCATCTAAATTTAGCAAAGAAGTGATATTCAGATCCCAATGACACTGTGAAATAAACCGTTTAGTTTCAGGTAAGAGATATTTAAATAAGCCTTCTACACTTTTTCATGATTTTCTTAAATAATAAGTAGTATTTTGTTATATGACTTAATTAGCATTATGGAAAGATGTATTTTTTTAATTTAAATGGTCTAGGTGTATATCCTCACTTATTCAACATCTTATTTCCCTTAAATGGTCCACTAAGGGTTAAAAAATTCCAGTTTCATAGACATTTTATTTTACATAACAGTATAGCAATGGCTAGTAATTTAGTAGCTTTTCTGTGCATCATTAGAATAAAAATACACTTCTTGAAGAATTCTTTCAAGCTGTTCCTAGACAGAATAAAAGCATTTGAAATCTCCATGTACTATAAGATCAGCACATCTTCAATTCTGCTTTCAAAGCCTGGAAATGTGTGGGTTTCTCAAATCACTTCGGTATTTTTAACCTTTTTAAGGTAATGTTTCTATTGTTGATGCCTCTTTGTCCAGCCAAGCCATAGTTAGTTCTGCACCATGCCTATATCATTACCAGCAATTCAAGGGAAGGGAAATGATTATATAACTGGTATACTTAAATTCAAAGTGAGTAAGATTGGAGATTTGGGGTTGTTGCTGAGCTACTGTTTGACCATGGCATCTCCCTATGAAACCCTTGTATTTTAGTGGATACAAGAAAGTCACTAAGTCTAGTGCAAATTCAAGAAGAGAGTTGACTATGCCTCCAAATGATGAGACTGACAAAATCACATTGAACGAGAGATGGTGGGATGGGAGTATTTTACATCCATGTTTGGACAATGTAATCTGCCACAATAGGTTACCCTAAGAAACTTGAATTTCATTCTGTCAGTGATTGAGAGTTATTGAATAATATTATTTGGGGATAATAATATAATCACAAATATATTTTGTTGAGTTTACTGATAAACTCCTGAGAGAAATTAGATGATCACGGAGTTAATTGTGTTTTGTTTTTGCTTTTTCTTTTCCTTAAAGAGTTCATGAGTCTTTGAGGCATGTCAGTAGGCAGAATGGAAAGCAGTAAAAAAAGGAAAAATATACCAAATAATCTTAGATGTATGAGGAAACACAGAATACTTCTTTAATGAGACAGACTCCTTCCAGTAATTTACCTACCTTATTTTGGTGGAATGCCAAGTTTAAATTTAGGCATCAACCATATGTCACCCCTTTGGCTATTTGACTAGGGTTCTCATCAAATACTTGCTTTCATTAAGCAGAAAATTTTCAAGATGTATCATCAAATTGGGCACCTTCTTTTAGAGACTCTTTGGTTTGTCTATAAAACTATAATCAAAGCATCTTATATATAATCTAGAGGTTTTTAAAATGCCATAAGATATTGTCATTTTTGCATTCCTAAATATTCACTGTAAGGCACCCAAGTTTTGAAGACTACTCAGAAAGCAGCTGTGTTTGTTTGGGTTGTCAGATATGTCAACATACAGATTAGTTGTAGTACTTAAATATGTCATGGGAACTGATCATTTGAGTGTTTGATACAGCACTTTTGATTGGAAATATTTTTGTTATTATTGCATATTAAACACTGATAATTTCATTTTAAGCCACTTTAGATTTTCTATTTTGTTTATATCACATTTGCTTTGTTTATGCTGTTTCACACAAAAAGAATAGAGACTTTCTCATATAGTTAAATGCATTTGGAGAATTGTTGTTTTTTTTTTTTTCTCCTAGGAACACAGAAACAAAGTGGAAATGATTTTAATCTTGCTGCTGCTAAGTCACTTCAGTCGTGTCTGACTCTGTGTGACCCCATAGATGGCAGTCCACCAGGCTCCCCCGTCCCTGGGATTCTCCAGGCAAGAACACTGGAGTGGGTTGCCATTTCCTTCTCCAATGTTTGAAAGTGAAAAGTGAAAGTGAAGTCACTGAGATTTTCTAGGCAAGAGTAAATTATATTAAATATTTAAATCATACTAGTTGTTTACCAACTAGTGAATTGCAAATTAATGGTATTGGAGAGCTTTGAATTCTTAATTTCTAAAGAGTGTTAATATATAGTTAATCTGTAGTGTCCTTGTGTTAGTGACAGGTGCTAAGAAGAAAAGTAAAGCAGGATGAGAGGAAAGTAATGGTGGTTACATTTCCATATAAGATATTCATGGAAGGTCTCTCTGAAAAGGTACCATTTGAGCAGAGATCTTTGAGTGTCAAATTTGTAGGAAGACTATTTCTGGCAAAAAGCATGAGTGCCAAGTCTTCCTGGCAGCAAAGTACGTGATTTGTTGGAGCTGAGTGAAGAGGAAGGTGTGTGTGTAGCAGGAATGTCACATGAGAGATGAGGCCCTATATATGTGTGGGGGAAATTAGGTTATGAAGACCTGTGGAAGGACTTTGGCTTTTATCCTGTGTGATACAGGATAGATTGTGGGTTTTTTTTTTTTTTTAAGGAGTGAGAAGATAGACTTCATATTTAACAGGTGTGCTCTGGCTTTGATGTTGGAAGTACCTTGCTATCGTGGCAGTCAGGAGAATACAGATGACAAATTTGATGAGTGGTAAAGGTGGCAGTAAAGTCATTTCAAATTGATGGAGAATTAGTGTGAGGTGTGAGAGAAAGGGAACTTGTGGATGACTGCTTTATAGGCTGGGCTACAAAGAGGGAACTGCCAGTTACTAAGATGTAGAGCTTTGTGAGATGAACAAGTATTTGGGCAAGACCAGGTGTTTACTTTGAGACATGTGAAGATTGAGATGTCTGTTAGACATCTCAAGTTGAAATATCAAATAGGCTATAGAATATGTGAATTTGGATTTGCGGCTTGGTTCAAGCTGGAAATACATATTTGGGAGTACATAGTGTAAAACTGGCATTTAAAGTGTGAAACTAGGTTATGTCACCTGGGGGAAGAGGTATACTTAAGAAAAAGGAGAGGTTCAAGAGCTGATGGCTGAAGAGTGTGTACTTGAGATTGTGGAAGTGATTACAAAGAACTAGCAAGTGCATCTGGAAGGAGAAGCCAGGGAGGCAGCAGAAGAACCAGGACTGTGTTGCGTCAGAGGCCAACTAAAGAAAGGGATTAGTCAGGAAGGAATTAGTCCCTTCTGATAAATGCCTGCTGATAGGTCTTACATAAGATGAAAATTGAATTTAGCGGAGATCTTAGCTTGGAGAGATTATTCATTTCTTTGACAAAATCTACTTAGTTAAAATGGTGGTGATTTTAAAACCTGATCTGTATATGTTTAAGAGAAAATAGGAGATGCAGAATTGGAGTTAGCAAGTACGAGCATCTCTCTTGAGTAGTTTTGCTATAAAAGAGAAGAAAAATAGGACCGTATTATGTGGAGGGAGAAATGAAGGGATTTTTGTTTGTTTATAAGACTGAATACATTATGTTTACAGGGAATAATATGATGGAATAATCCAGAAGAGATAAACTTAAACATGGAGTTAAGATAGAGCACCTTTTTTCCAGGAGGAGGCCACTGAGTTGCTGAGAGGGGTGGAATGCAGTGCAAATGTACAAGAGTTGGTCTTGGACAAGCACATGAAGTGTTTATCCTTAGTCGTGGGGAGGCAGACAGACTGCATGGGCACAGTGGCAAGTGGGTTGGAGGTGTGGGACTGGAAGTCTGGGGGAGTTCTTTTCATAATACTTCTATTTTTAGTGACAGATAAATCTTGGAGTGAGGATGTAGAAGGTATTAGAGATTTAAGAGGAGAGGAAAAGGTATGGATAGATTATTTAGGTGAGTTGGAGAGGGCCACATTAATTAGATTCATGGACAGCACTCAAGGACACATTGGAGGTTAAAGCCTATGAGTCTAAGATAGTCAGCAGTGTGATCAGTAAATATTTGTTCACAAAAATGAATGAATTGTGAAATTGTGGATTCCTCATTTAACAGAATCTAGTCTTGTAGTTGCTAGGTCATTACAGTGCACTGAAAAACAGATTAATTTCCTAAGAAGAGCGTTTTATTGAAAGATACAGGCTAGTCAGTGGATTTGATAAGTAGCGGAGGCACCATCTGAGTTGTCAGTCTTGGGTGAAGCACATTGATATTTTAACTATCATATAGACTTTTGGGATAATAGACTTTAGAGATAAACTTTAGATCATTTTTCTTATTTTATAAATGTAGAAACTGAGGTCCAGAGAAGGAAAGGCAATCCCCTTTTACTGAGAATCTTCCATTATTTTTTACAGAAAAATTTTAATATTGTAGTAAGAATACTCTACCAAGATTTGCATTTTTTCTGATTTTATTCCTTCTAATAGAGCATTTCTGTTTGGTTTTTCAGTTTGTGTTTGATTGCACAGTTATGTAAATTCTTTTTGACAGATTTATTATTAAGGTGAGAAAGATGAATAGGAACTCTAGTTTAAAAAGCTCATTAATTTTAAAGAAATGTGTCATGAATTAATGTTTTTGAGTGCTATGTTTTTCTTTTACATTACTTCTTCTGGATGAATAGAATTTTATGAAAAGAAATAGGTTATTTAAAATGATTAGGTAGAAGTTATACAGAAATTCTTCTAGGCATCTTCAGTGTTCCTGAGAAACAGGTTAAATGTAATACTCAACTAGTGAAGAATTATTATTAACAATGCAAGATTACACCGTAGCCCATCTTTACAAAGATAGCTATAAAAATTTTTTCTTTTAAATTTTCCTCTGTTCATTTCTTTGCATTTGTGCTTTTTTAATAAAAATACTTTTTTAGAAAATTAAAAAAAAATAAAATAAAATTATTTTAATGAAAAATAAAAAAAAAAATAAAAAAAAATAAAAGCATTTTCAAATTGTCTTTCACTTGGGTGATCATTTAGTGAATGAAAGTCCTCTCACCAGTGTATATATTTCTTAAGCATACTAACTGGGAGAAGGATGTTCTTGACCTGCTTGTTTATAAGAAGTATAACCAGTCACATTCTACTTTTAGCATATTAGCAAGTTTGAGTAAGCCATCGTGTACACATTTCAAAATAAACTAACTTTCCCAAAGTTCAGAAAAACAGTTAATGTCAGTTTAAAAATTGCAGTAATAGTTTGCATGCCTACTTTTAAAAAACTAATATTCTGTCTACTGGATAGTAAATATACATTTTGTAAGTGTGTTTATATAGTAACATGCATCAGATTTTCCTAACAACCAAGTGTAAAGATAGGATTTAGGTTAGGAAGGTGGTTAGGGTGGTCTAAAACTCTTTAACCCCCTGTGCTCTATTTAACAGAGAAAATAGAAACAGGATGCTATCAGTCATGTGGGGATCAAAGTATCTATGCAAATAATATGCAAATAAAAGTAAGGATGATAAAAGTAAAGCCTTAGACTTTTTTATTAAATTAAAATCTAGTGTTTTGCCTGGAATGCAAGGTGTCTGTTAATGTCTTTGTACAATGTTAATGATGAGATGGGCTTCCCTGGTGGCTCAGTGGTAGAATCTGCCTGCCAAGGTAGGAGACGTGGTTTGAATCCCTGGGTTGGGAAGATCCGATCCCCTGGAAAAGGAGACAACCCATTCCAGGTTTCTTGCCTGGGAAATCCCATAGAGAAAGGAGGCTCACGGGCTACAGTCCAGGGGATGGCAAAAGGGTCTGACATAACTTAGCAGCTAAACAACAACAACAGTGATGAAGAGGAGGGTTTCATTGGTGAGATACGAGGTTGGTGGGCTCCCCTGTGGCTCAGTGGTAAAGAATCCACCTGCAGTGCGGGAGGCTGAGGAGACATGGGTTCGATCCTAGATCAGAAAGATACCCTGGAGGAGGGCATGGCCGCCCACTCCAGCATTCTTGCCTGGAGAATCCCATGGACTGAGGAGCCTTGGTGGGCTTCAGTCTATATGGTTACAAAGAACTGGACATGACTGAAGCAACTGAGCACACATGCATGCATGAAGTTCGTGATCAAGGCATGTTATGCCCTTGGAAATTATTTGAAATTTAGCCCAAGGCAAAAAGAAGTTTCGAAGTGTTTAGGAAAAACAGTGAAGTTGTCATTTTAGAAGTCTAAATCTAGCTTTAATGTAAAAAAATGAGTGTCAGCAAGGCCATAAACAAAGTAAGCTAAAACGTGGACTAATGTAGACCAGAGTGATAGTAACGTGAATTATAGATATAGAACCTGGGGATGGGGAGAAATGAACTGTTTAGGAGGAAAAATCTATAAGATGCTTTGGCTGATGGGAAGGAGGAAAATGTCATGGTTAATTCCTGTTTTGGACCTTAAAACTATAATTGAAATTATGGAAAGAATGTTTGGCAGGAATTGACTGATTCTGTTTTTATCAAGTTATTTTTAAGACTGGACATCCAGTTGTAAATTTCTCATAATAGATATTCATTCTTTAAATATTTGACTATCTGGAGATAATCACACTTTCTATATTATTTATTCTCATCATTCCAATTATTATATATGTGTATATGCCTTGAAATCTATACCTCAGTCTAGGTCACGCCCCTGAACTAGAGCCCTGAATATACTCATGAGGTTAAATGTATTTTCAGTAAAAATTATACTTTGTTATTAATTGGAAATACAAGATTTTTCAGATTCTGCTACTTAAATATGGCAGATGAAATGTAATTCAATTTTAGATGTTGAGAAGCATAATCTCTTGGGGACAAAGATTGTGATGGGATGTTAGTCTCACATTTGTATCTGAAAGTGCCACTTCAGAAATACCCCATGCTCAAATAAGTAGTTACTGGTCACTGAGTTAAACCTTGGAAATTTGAGTTGTCATACTGCTTCTACAATTGAGGAATGAGCAAATGGTTGTAGAGTAAGTCAGCATAATGATGAAAATAAGGAAACTGTTATTAAATATTTCTATGATATTATTATTTCTTTGTCTTGAGATTGCTTACTTATTCCAGGTAATTAAAAACATTTGATTTCATCACTTCAGTTCTTACATAAAAATATATTTAATAATAAAAAACTGAGCTTCTCTGATGGTTGTTTACCCATGACTTTCTACTCCATTTTTTGACCTTGTCAACTGTGTCATTTTCCCACTGCACGTGAATATCTGTTTACATTTTTTCTTATTTTTCTTTTGATTTTGAAAGATCTATAACTATTTAGGATATTTAATGTGCTGTGTCTTTTTCAGTGACTTTAGCTATTGTTCTTTGAAAGATTTTAATAAAAAGGATTTCTGGCAACCAAACAAAACAGGAATCAAGTTTGATAGACTTCAGCATATATGAAGTGTATGTCCTGTCAGGAAAAAAATCGAGCATCCAGCGCAGCTGGCACCTTTTCTGTACTCTGTATCCATCTTAGCTAGCCAATCTTGTGTATTTACGACAGGAACGACATTGATGAATCACTTTAATTTACCAGGCAACTGACAGTTTGCCAAGACTATCAGTGAGAACCGGCTAGAGCTGGTCCTGATCATTAGAGATACATGTATTGTTTCAAAAAAGTGTAACTGATCAGAAAGCAATTTAGATGTACTGTTTTACTACAGATGTAGAAACAAATATTTTAGTATCCTCCTGACTTTTATTTTTCTCTTTTTCCTTTCTCTTTTTATGGAAAAATCAACACCTATATAAATCTGTGCTAATTTAGTTATTTGATAAAATTGATTATGATATAATATGCCCTTTTAAAGTATTGGCAATAGTTTTTAAATTAAACTTGTATAACAGGGATTGGATTTTAGAAAACCTTTATTTTTATGCCATTTTTTGTACTTTATTTTGAAGGTAGCAAGTTGTGGTATCAGGTTTTCACTTAAATAGTTTAAACCTTAGGTGAGGACTAGAAAATAGAATACATGAACTTTCACGACCAAGATAGTCACGATAACGTGATCACTCACCTGGAGCCAGACATATTGGAATGTGAAGTCAAGTGGGCCTCAGAGAGCATCACTACGAACAAAGCTAGTGGAGGTGATGGAATTCCAGTTGAGGTATTTCAAATCCTGAAAGATGATGCTGTGAAAGTGCTGCACTCAATATGCCAGCAAATTTGGAAAACTCAGCAGTGGCCACAGGACTGGAAAAGGTCAGTCTTCATTCCAATCCCAAAGAAAGGCAATGCCAAAGAATGCTCAAACTACCGCACAATTGCACTCCTCTCACACGCTAGTAAAGTCATGCTCAAAATTCTCCAAGCCAGGCTTCAGCAATATGTGAACCGTGAACTTCCAGATGTTCAAGCAGGTTTTAGAAAAGGCAGAGGAACCAGAGATCAAATTGACAACATCTGCTGGATCATGGAGAAAGAAAGAGAGTTCCAAAAAACCATCTATTTCTGCTTCATTGACTATGCCAAAGCCTTTGACTGTGTAGATCAAAATAAACTGTGGAACATTCTGAAAGAGATGGGAATCCCAGACCACCTGACCTGCCTCTTGAGAAACCTGTATGCAGGTCAGGAAGCAACTGTTAGAACTGGTCATGGAACAACATACTGGTTCCAAATAGGAAAAGGAGTACGTCAAGGTTGTATATTGTCACCCTGCTTATTTAACTTATATGCAGAGTACATCATGAGGAACGCTGGGCTGGAAGAAGCACCAGCTGGAATCAAGATTGCCGGGAGAAATATCAATAACCTCAGATATGCAGATGACACCACCCTTATGGCAGAAAGTGAAGAGGAACTCAAAAGCCTCTTGATGAAAGTGAAAGAGGAGAGTGAAAAGGTTGGCTTGAAGCTCAACATTCAGAAAACAAAGATCATGGCATCTGGTCCCATCACTTCATGGGAAATAGATGGAAAAACAGTGGAAACAGTGTCAGACTTTATTTTTTTGGGCTCCAAAATCACTGCAGATGTTGATTGCAGCCATGAAATTAAAAGACGCTTACTCCTTGGAAGGAAAGTTATGACCAACCTTGATAGTATATTAAAAAGTAGAGACATTACTTTGCCAACCAAGGTCTGTCTAGTCAAGGCTAAGGTTTTTCCCATGGTCATGTATGGATGTGAGAGTTGGACTGTGAAGAAAGCTGATCGCCGAAGAATTGATGCTTTTGAACTGTGGTGCTGGAGAAGACTCTTGAGAGTCCCTTGGACTGCAAGGAGATCCAACCAGTCCATTCTAAAGGAGATCAATCCTGGGTGTTCATTGGAAGGAGTGATGCTAAAGCTGAAACTGCAATACTTTGGCCACCTCATGCGACGAGTTGACTCACTGGAAAAGACTCTGATGCTAGGAAAGGTTGGGGGCGGGAGGAGAAGGGGACGACCGAGAATGAGATGGCTGGATGGCATCACCGACTCTGTGGACATGAGTTTGAGTGAACTCTGGGAGTTGGTGATGGACAGGGAGGCCTGGCGTGCTGTGATTCATGGGGTCTCGGAGAGTCAGTCACAACTGAGCGACTGAACTGAACTGAACTGAACTTTCAAAGTATTATAGACTTCTAGTGAAGATATGTGTAATAGAGAGCTTCCCAGGTGGCTCAGTGGTAAAGAATCTGTGCGCCAGTGCAGGAGATGGGGGTTTGATCCCTTCAGGAAGATCCCCTGGAGGAGGAAATGGCAACCCATCCAGTAGTCTTGCCTGGGAAATCCCATTGACAGAGGAGTCTGGTGGGCTACAGTTCATGGGGTGGCAAAAAAAGTCGGGCACAACTGAGCACCAGCAGTCCACTTCATGTATAATAGAGGTACAAAAAGAGATTATTTTGGGAATACAGAGGGAGAATTTGATTACGTATGATATGCAGAAGTCATGTATCCTTCATGTTTAGTATGAATAGAATTTATAACTTTTAAATATATTCAGAGCTAACAGTATATTTAGATGGACTAGATAGCTTGTTTATAATTAGGTGATACTACTACAATATTTTAAAAATTCACCATGCTTATACAGTACCTATCATATGCCAAGACCTATACCTGGTGTTTTCATATATAAGCAGTGCGCTGGATGTCATATTATAATACAGGTTGGGGTCTGATGTGCTCCAGATGCCTTTATTGTCTCTTTTTGATCCCTGAAAGTCTACTGATCAGACCTCAAAGCTTAAATCTTTATCACATATATTTTAATTAAATACAGAAGTAACCTGGAGGAGTTATTCCTTGCTGCTGCCAAGTCACTTCAGTCGTGCCCAACTCTGTGTGACCCCATAGACGGAAGCCCACCAGGCTCCCCCGTCCCTGGGACTCTCCAGGCAAGAACACCGGAGTGGGTTGCCATTTCCTTCTCCAATGTGTGAAAGTGGAAAGTGAAAAGTGAAAGTGAAGTTGCTCAGTCGTGTCCGACCCTTAGTGACCCCACGGACTGCAGCCTACCAGGCTCCTCCATCCATGGGATTTTCTAGGCAATAGTACTGGAGTGGCTTGCCATTACCTTCTCCGGAGTTATTCCTTAAGTCTTCATAAATTCCTACATTATGGCCTGGTGTGAATGGTGACTACCCCTTCTGCAAGTAGGCTTTGGCAGAGGCAGTAGAATTAGAGGCCCCTACTATTTGAACTGAGCTGGTAGAGGACTAGAAATTAGAGCCAAATGATAAAGAGGTCTTTGTTTTATTTGTTTTGTGTACATTACATATTAAATAGTACTGATCCCTGTTACTTTTTACTATGGTTATTTGAATAAAACATAGCTTATATATTTGAAAAATCAAATCGCTACAAAAACCTGTTATTGTTTTTTTTTCTGTGTAATAGTCTACAGATGACTGATATGTTTTCACTTTATAATAGTAATAAAAGTACAGAAAAACATCAAAGAGTAAATTTCTTAGGCTAGTTTAACAAAGTAGTGGATACGTGGGAATGATTTCTAGGGTGGGGATATCTATGAGAATAATCTGAATTAACAGAGAAAATTGAGAATGACATCATGGAACCCCTAGCTGAGAGAATTCCAATTTTTGCCAGTATTTTTGTGTGCTTTCCTCTTTTCTGCAATAACTCTCAGTGTCAGGGTAGAAACTGGTTACATCTTTGTGGAAAGAAAGGTAACTCATGTCATTTATCTATTTAGGAAATGTGTGTTTAGTAGGTTTCTGGTACTTCTTAAATATTTACAAGGCACATTATAAGCATTGACTATGAAGTCTCAATAATGACTTCTATCAGGAAAACCTCTCTCTCTAGTTGTATGAATAATCTCTCCAAAGATTCTCTTTCAGTCCAAGAAAGCTTGAACATTTATCACCTTTTTTATAATTTAAGTCACGGGCATAGGACTGGGATAGATGCTGGTTCTAAGTAGTATATGGCTTCTGTAGTGGCTCAGATGTTAGAGAATTTGCCTGCAATGTGGGAGACCTGCGTTTGATCCCTGGGTAGGGAAGATCCCCTGGAGAAGTGGATGGCTACCTGTTCCAGTTATTATTGCCAGGAGCATTCCATGGGCAGAGGAGCCTGGCAAGCTATACTGCATGGGATCACAAAGAGTCAGAGATGACTCAGTGATGATTCTATGTAATAATATAAAAGTATATTTGAAAAAATATAATTTTAGTTTATTTTAGTAAGTGAGCTGTTGCACTGCGTAATCATCCTAGTCTGACTTCTACTTATTAGAGACCTTCCCACCAAATGGGCCAGTACCAACCTTAGGTAATAGAGGTCAGGCTAACAAAGCAGGGTTTCAGGCGGAATATAAACCATATCCATAATAAATAAGGTACCTGTGAAAAATACTGTTCAAACTGGAACACTTTGACAGTGAAAAAGGGCATTGTTAATAATAGTGCTGGAACAACATGTATAAACTAGGAGTATCTGAAGTGAACTGAGACATATGGTTACCCTAGTGATAGATTTGATATATTTATTGAGAGTCGATGAGTGAGGCCACATTTTGTTAAGAGTCGGTGGTCATGTGAATGAATAGGCAACCCTGGTTTAAAGGCACAGGGTCAGGCAGACATGAACATGTTTGGACAGGGACATATTTAAGTGGGATCTTCCTAGGACTCTTTTACTAAAGGGTGTCTTGGTTCTGGGTAGCATATTAAAAGAGAGGCACATATAAAGGAATTGGAATGTAAAATATACTTTGATCCATTCCAGTCTTTTGTGTTCCTGTAATTAATTTTCCTTACTTCTCTCACCTCATAATTCATGCCTCCACATTTAAACATTCCTTATTGTTGGTAGTAGGAATTATGTGCATAGTTCAGAGGATGATGTTTTTTAATAGCATTGCTTCTGTTTTTAAAGACAAGCTTGGACTTGGCTGGATTTAAGAATTGCTTTGAAAATTTGGCTTAGCATATTGTTTCCAAATGAAAATATGGGAATTAGAACAGGAGAACAGATCATACAACTTGAACATGCTATTTTGTATTGGTATTTAAATTTCAAAGTGCCTTTTTGTCACTGCAGCATTTTAAAAATGTTTGCTGTGATTTTCCTTGCATCTTTTTATGTTTCATATTTGTATCCTTTATATGTCCATGAATATTTTTCATGCTATATAGTTTCATATAAGGACTCTTACAGAAACATGCTCTCTGTGGTTTTATTTTTGAAATTTTTCTTGAGCTAAATGGAGATTCATATGTAGTTGAAGTGATTTTAAAGATGTTTTATAAAGCATTGGTTAGAATGGATTGTTCAGGGTGCTGCACTGTTCAGTGAAAATAGGATTAACCTGAAAGTTATCTGGCACCAATGAAAGTTATCTTTGTGGCAAGAAGTCTTTTATATAGTTTCATCATCATTTATGTTTAATCTTTTACTGTTCTAGTCTTTGACTTGTTTACCCACGAGGTCCTCAATGGTTCAATGTCAAGTTATCCAAACTCCCTTATACACAACTTCCAATTCATAAGATGAGCCCCAGATGATCTGCCAAATTTGGTTCATGTTATCCTGCTTCTACCCATCTAATAACACCTTTCCTGAGTCCAGAGTGGCCTTCACGTGCCTCTCTTGAAGTCAAGATGGAAAACTAACATAATTTAAGAGCAAAGCAGAACAAAAAAACTCCAAACACCAAACAACAAATAGCAGTTTTGAGTAGGGTAATTCCCCTAGATCCATTACTTCTTTTAATTCTCATCAGTACAGTTCAGTTCAGTTCAGTTGCTCAGTCGTGTCCGACTCTTTGCGGCCCCATGAATCACAGCACACCAGGCCTCCCTGTCCATCACCAACTCCCGGAGTTCACTCAAACTCATGTCCATCGAGTCGGTGATGCCATCCAGCCATCTCATTCTCTGTCGTCTCCGTCTCCTCCCACCCCCAATCCCTCCCAGCATCAGAGTCTTTTCCAGTGAGTCAACTCGTCTCATGAGGTGGCCAAAGTATTGGAGTTTCAGCTTTAGCATCAGTCCTTCCAATGAACACCCAGGACGGATCTCCTTTAGAATGGACTGGTTGGATCTCCTTGCAGTCCAAGGGACTCTCAAGAGTCTTCTCCAGCACCGCAGTTGAAAAGCATCAATTCTTCGGCAATCAGCTTTCTTCACAGTCCAACTCTCACATCCATACATGACCACCATAATTCTCATATGAACCCCAAAAGATTGAGGCTCTCAATTGACCGTTGAGAAAATGAAGTGTTTATAAAGGATATGGAACTAGGCCAGAACATATAGCCAGTAATTCTGGTACTGGTACTTGGTCTTATTTCATTAAAACTCTAAAGTTATACTGAGAGGTTATTACTGAATTAGACTGCCATAGGAAAATAATTTCTTTTTTTCTCACTTTATCTTTGGTATAGAACCTACTTCCTCTCTCTGGGCCATGGATTCTTTCTGCTCGATTTCTTTTTTCTCCTTTCTGTCTCTTCTCATTTCTTGAAGACTGTTGCTTCAGAGGTACTGGCTTTATAATAGCTTTGCCTCAGTGGTGGATAAAGTTGGGAATAAGCACTTTGCTGCTCATCTTACCAACAGGTGGCATCTGTTTCTCCCCATCTTTAGTCCAGGAGATAGCTCTGTGACCTGCTGTGGCCAGTACACTGGGGTTTAAGTGAGGCTCTGCCAGTTATGGGCTTAACATTCTAGAGGCCTGGCAGCTTTGCCTTCATCCTCTTGGAACCCTGAGCCACAGTGAAATATGACTGACTTCCTCACCAGAGAGCCTGTCAGGAGAGAGTGAGAGAGTGAGCTAGATGTATGGTTAGCCAGTAGCTGTTAGGGGCATCTCAGCTGAAGCACCAAGCATATCATTGAGGTCATCTTGGATTTCAGCCCCATGAACCTCCAGAAGACTGCTTCTCCATCAGTTACCTAAGTGAGACTAGTCAAAAAAGCTGGTCAGCTGAGTTTAGCTCAGATTGTAGAATCATAAGCAAATAAATGCTTTTTTTAAATGCTACTAAATTTTGGGATATTTCATTAAATAGAAGTAGTACCAGGAATACTCACTGAATACAAATTTATCTTGTCCAAGACTGAAGACTATTACTTTCTGTCATCTTTATGCACATCCCAAGATAATGAGACCTCAGTCAGGGTAAGGTTCTAGTTCCTTTAGAAAAGGGAGTTCAGAGAAATTTAAGGGGTTTGGAATGTCAAAACCGGACAAATGAAATTCAAGTAGGATAAGAAAATTATTTTCAACTATCCAAAGGCTTCTTTGGTAAGAGGATATATGTTTGGTTTTGAGAATTCAAGGAATAGGAAAGATGAAAATAATCAGAAGCCACATATCAATAATTATATTTAGCTACAATGTGATGAAATTTTCCTCACATTGAAATTCAACATGGAATTGTCCTATGTAATGGACTATTCAAAATAGCAGGGGTGCCCAAAGAAGATGAAACACTGTCCATTGCTGGAGAGTCAAGGTGCAGTGACTTACCACCCTACACGTGTGTGGCAGTCATGTAATCATGCTACTTGGCCTCCTTTCAAGAGAGTACTTCTTTTTCAGCTGTGATAAGTGTAATTAGTTGATAGCTGCAGGACTTTAGAATCCTGTGTAGCGTTCAAGCTAAGCCAGTGCTTTTGAGTTCATCTTCCAGCCATTGACAGAGCCTGGCCATTTCTGCCAGTGCAGATCTCTCCCGCAGCCTGTCCTTGCTCTTTAGTTCTCCATTAGGTTGGTCAAGACTTCCTGAGATCTGCATTGCATTTCTTACATAGTTCACCCTGATTCTTCTTTCTCTCTTCCCTTTCAGAAGTGTAGTCTCTGCTTTGTGCTCTGAAGGAGCATAATCCTGCTCCCATTCACAATCCTGTTTTCTTCCTTATTATCATTCATAGATGTTACTGTTCAATAAACATCTTTACTCTTAATTCTGGCGCAGCATCTGGTTCAGTTAAGATCTGAGGCCAATGCAGCGGACAAAACTAAACTGAGAGGTGGGTCAGTTTAGAAGAACTTTAGTGTCTCTTCAAACCAGCAACCCTGCAATATTATGATGTGCCATCTAATGACTCTTAGGTAGAGTTGGTGACTCAGACAGTAAAGAATGCAGCCTGCAATGCGGGAGACCTGGTTTTGATCCCTGATTTGGGAAGATCCCCTGGAAGAGGCACAGCAACCCACTCCAGTATTCTTGCCTGGAGAATCCCATGGACAGAAGAGCCTGGCATACTACAGTCCATGGGGTTGCAAAGAGTTGAACACAACTGAGCAACAAAGCACAGCACAGGTAGCGTTGAATAATCATTTTACAATTCTAAGAAGTAAGGCAAAAGATACTTTTTGGGGTAGAGAAGGCACCTGTCTAAATCACAAACTTTGTATTTTGGGAAATACATTCTTCAGAATTGCAAAGGTGCATTTTGTCTTAAAAATAATTCATTTGCTAATATTTGTAACTATCTGGAGTAACTTAAATCTACTAAACATCATAAAAAGATGGAAATGCATCAGTGTCTAGTAATAGATGTCTGTTTGGATTAAGCCCCTTGCATCACACATGTCTTCTGGACAAACAGCACCAACATTGAAGATGATTAAAGAAAGCAGTATAGAAAAACTATTCTGGTGCTATTTATTATAATTTAAAAATAATCTTCCATTTTACTTTCCTATTAATATGTTTTTTATTAATCTGATCAATACATCTAGATCTTATATAATTATCACATAACAAAATACTAAATACTAATAATCAGCTTTGAAATATGGACACTATTAAATTATGCATCTCTTGGATATATGTGAAATTCTAGAATAAATTAAAATGTACTGAAATTAATTGAATAATCTTGAATTGGAATGAACTTTTTAGTTTCTTTTTAAATGTTGTGCTTATGTCAAATGAATGTAAAACAAAATGCTTACTTTGAAGGTTTGAAGTTAAAAAATTCAGAAAGTATTGTTATCAGACTAGCCTGTGATTCCCAGAATGCCTGTGTTTATACCGGTGATAAGACTAGGGCAAAAATAGCAGCCAAATTAAAACATTCCTTTGAGTTCATGCATACTCCAACCTCTCTCATGTTCTTTTGAGATAAATTCTGGAATCCCTAGGTATATCATGTGAAATTTAGTAATAAGACATTGCTTTCATGGCACATGGAGTTGTTTTTTAAAGCCACTTTTGTTGAACTCTTGTCATCTGCCAGGTAGTATGCTAAGTTCTTTAAGTAGAACTCATTAATATCACAGCAACCACATTAGATAGGGACTATCATTTTTCACTCAAGAAATCTGAGGGCTGGAGAGATTAAATAATATGACCAATGTCGGTGTAGTGCGTAAAAACACTGGGTTTTAACCCAGTTATGGCTGACTACAAGGTCTGTGATGTCATAACCATTGTGTTACCTAGACTTTTCTATACTCCTACTTGTTTGTCTGTTCTTTCAGTCACTGAGGGTCAAAAGCACCACTGGTCAGCGTGGAAGACACTGACGACACCCCTGCTGCTGCTCTGCTGTTGTGTCCCTTCTCTGCTGCCACTGGAGCCCAGGCTGTGGATGCCCAGGGTGCAGGGAGCTGATGTCCAGGGGCTAAAGGAACTCTGCTGTTGCCAATTGTGCCGTTATCACTGACTGCACTGCTGCTGTCATTAGTGCTCTGCCAACACTGCCAGCCCTGCTGTTGCCAGTGCCAGTGCCGCTGATGCCCTGGGCTCTGGGTGTCCCAGGGTGATTCTGTAGACAAGCAGCTGCTTTTAAAATTTGCTTGCTCATTACCTGTAGTTTCTTTGCCTTAGGACTCAGGCTTAAGTTCATGGAGCCTAGGATAGAAGATGATGGGAGGCATATTTTATCTTCTCCAACATCTGGGACAACTGGCCTTGAACCAAACATGTGCACTTCAATTCTCTTTTCTCTTCTTCCTTAGAGATTTCTTTTCCTCAGAGGCTCTTTCTTCCCTCATGCAGTGCCCCACCAGCCCTGGAAACTGAGCATAAACACTTGAACCTTAGAATGAACATAATCTAGTCTTAATGTGGAAGCCTCACTACATTAGATATTTCAGTTTGAAAATTATTATAAAGAACACTTAAATTTTATAATATTGAATATGTACTTAGGTGTGCAAGAATTGAATCATGCTAATTATTAAAGAATTGCTATAATCAACTTTGATCTCTAGCAATAGTGGTTTCAATTTGATTTACATTATTTAAAAAAAAATTACTAGGGCTCAGAAAGTCAAATCTTTCTTTGAAGCCCTATCAATGATTCATACAACTCATATCAAAAGGCTTACAGGGATAAGGTGATTTGTTGGTAGGGTGATTCTCTTTCTTTTGCTTTCAACCCTGACTCACAAGGAGGGCAGTGTTGTCTCAAAGCGGGAACATCATGTCGGTGTATGGCAAAACCACTACAATATTGTAAAGTAATTAGCCTCCAATTAAAAAAAAAAAGAGAAAAAGAAAAAGGCAAAAAGAAATAAGGAAATAGCATGAAAATTTACAAATATGTACCCATTAAAAACAGAAAAATTATGGAATTTTTAACTAAAGGAAAAGAAATAACATTGCTGAATTCTTTACCATCTTAACTGAAAGCAAAAAAAGTGCTTGAATTTTTTAATTGAGAAAAGATATGGGGGAAAAGAACTCTTAGTTCTATGCCTGAAATGTTTCTTTTTCTTTTCTTTTATTGCTTACAAGTAGTCTAGTAAGAAAAAAAAAATAGTAAAGATCCTGGTCAGAAATCTCTCTTTTAAAAAAAGTATTTATTTTTTAATTGAAGGATAATTGCTTTACAGAATTTTCTTGTTTTCTAACCTCAACATGAATCTCTTCTTAATGACTACTTTTCCCATTAAGGATAAAGCAATCTCTTTTCTTTGTTTGTTTGAGTACAGTGCAATTTATATTTCCATTCCACCTGCAATGATAATTGAGAGTTTTATTTTTTCTTCTAATTTTATTGAGATATAATTGATGTATAGTGTTGTATAACTTTTAAGATATATAGGAAAATAATTTGTCTAACTTTAAGGTATATAGGATAATAATTTGACTTACATGCATCATGAAATGATTACCACAATAAGTTTAGTGAACATCCATCATCTCATATAAATCCACATTAGAAAAAATTGTTTTCCTTTGTGATGAGAACTCAAGATTCACTCCTTTTAATAACTTTCGTATGTAACATATAGCAGTGTTTATTATATTTATCATGTTGTACATTACATTGCTTGTACTTACTTATTTTATAACTGGAAGTTTATACCTTTTGACTGCCTTTATCTGATTCCCCCTCCCCCCACCTCTGATAATCACAAATCTCATTTCCTTTTTTATGTGTGTTTGTTTCTAGGGTATCATTGACCTACAACACTATGTTAGTTCCTTTTATACAACATAGTGCTTCGGTATTTCTACACATTTCAAAATGATCATGATGATAAGTCTAGTTATCATCTACAATCATACAGATATGTAGCATAATTATTAACTATATTCCCCACACTGTCCATCTCATGCTCTTGACTCATTTATTTTGCAACTAAAAGTCTGTACCTCTTAATCTCCCTCACCTGTTTTACCTGCTTTATGTTTTGTTAATTAAGAAAATGGAGAAATGCATACATTGCAGACATGGTAAAATTTTTGATTTGTCAAATGTGTGGAGTTCCAGTAGATTGCATGAGGAATATAATTTTATTTAACAAGTGTAAATATGTGAATTTTTGAACATATTTATATTTAAACTTATCCTAGAACATATATGTCGGAGAAGGCAATGGCAAGCCACTCCAGTACTCTTGCCTGGAAAATCCCATGGATGGAGGAGCCTGGTAGGCTGCAGTCTGTGGGGTCGCTAAGGGTCGGACACGACTGAGCGACTTCACTTTCACTTTTCACTTTCCACTTTCACACATTGGAGAAGGAAATGGCAACCCACTCCAGTGTTCTTGCCTGGAGAATCCCAGGGACGGGGGAGCCTGGTGGGCTTCCGTCTATGGGGTCACACAGAGTCGGACACGACTGAAGTGACTTAGCAGCAGCAGCAGAACATATATGTTAGGATTCTGTTTTTATGTGTATAATCTACATTTTTATTCTTAATTGATTTAAAAAAAATTTTAAATTAGAGTCGAAGAAAAATGTTAGTATGTGAAAAATAATCCAAATATCTTACTATGTTTAAACATCATACATAGGTATGTGTTTTATTATTTTCCGAGCTACATGGTAGAGTACATTGTAAAGAACTTTGTCTCTGGATAAAATTAAATTCTGGAAGCAGTGCAGAGAGAAGTAAAATATTGTTGCCTTGTATTTCTGATCCTCCTTATTTTTTAGTTTTTAGTAGGAATTTATGCCTCTCCCATAAAAATACCAATGTTTTAATGTAGTTATAAATGTAGAAGAAGGACGTTTAAAGTTTGTAGGTTGACCGATGCCTTTATAAATAACAGTGTTTATGAATATTTAATATTCATTCCATTTATTTGCATGTAATGTTTTGATTTCATTTTAACAATATGTATATGAAATGGTTGATCCTTTTCTAGATGGTTTTTTCCCCGTTTTATGCTCACGTATTTAGGCAGATGAGGTTTGCAAGTGGTTGAATTCAGAGTTCATTTTGGAGCAGACTGGTGGGGATATTTCCTAATAACTTTTTCAAAGAAGTACTTACTAATTTATAGATTAAAGTCATTTTTATCTTTATATAGCTGTATAATACTTCAGTTTATAAATGCTTAGAAAGTTTAAACAAAGCAAAACAATGATTTGGAAAGCAATAAATGAAAACCATAAATGATTTAGGAGTCTCTGGAAATAGAAATACTGACAAATGCTATACAGGGTAGATTTTTTTTTTTAATGTCTGAATTTATTAACCTGTGAAAGGGAAACTTTTAAATCGAAAATAATGACAGCACCTTAATTATGGTGGTTTTATTGAAAGCCTACTACTGCAGTAATAAGGTGTATTTTAGGTACCAGAGCTATGACAGCTGTCTAACACCAATATTTTTTCCCTGAGAATAGGTTTGTTGTAATGTTTTTCAAGGACAAGTTGCTCAGCTATTGTCTCAGTGAGCACAGCTAGTTAATATTCAAGTTTTCTTAATCAAAATTGTATGTCCTGCTCCCTAGAGTGTTTGTTAAAGTGATTGTATGTTTATCAGAGCCTTCAACAGCAGAAACAGAATATTCCTAGATGAAGTGCTGGTAATGAGAGCCTATATTATCCAAGGGTGCTGATAAGAAATAGAAAATGCTGTCAAAATACATTGTTTGTGAAAAAAAAATTACTATAGCTCAAAAAGTCAAACCTTTCTTTGAAGCCCTTGTAGTTTCTGTAACTTCAGTTGTTTATCTGGGATAATGGGGCAGCAGGGGTATCGTGATATCCTACTATACACTCCAGGAATTGCATGCCAGTGATCAAATAGTCTGGGAGGCTATTAATCATTGCTTCTGTTGGATGGCTGATTAAGATTCTTCACAACATGTTTCCTTTAGATTACAGAAAGTTCTTAATGAAGTAAAGCTTGAGGGCATTAGAGAGCTCAATCTGGCATTCTACAAATGGTATTGAAAAGTCATGTGGGGAAAACAAGCATTGCCAAAAGTAAAATAATGCAGCAGCTAACATTTTCCGTGAAATACTGTGTCTAAGGTACAGGTTTGGTTACTGCTTTTGTTTCTACTTCGGATTGTTTTCTATTTCCAGGTGACACTGTGCTGGAAGCAGAGATGTCCTGTTAGATATGACTTTTTCTTCCAAAGGTAGTACCTGTTACACATGCACACATACATGCACAAACATACACCGTACAGACACCTCTTTCTCTCCTCTCTCTCTCCCCTCCTTGAAATAATCAAAGATATTGTCTGAAAAATGTGGTTCCTATAATACTAGAAAAGAACATTTGTATTTTGTTTTGTCTCTAGTAGTATTCTGAGGAATGAAGTCTTTTAATTATCATGTTGGTGGATTCTCCTGTAGAATCATAACACTGACTTATAAATAAAGTTTTTGGTTATTGTTTAACTTTGAACATTAATTAGGAAGCAATGCACTTAAAACCCATCGGAGTTAGTCTGTAAAAATCTTTTTGAAGGCTACATCCATGGATGTCGATAATTTCAGTGATACTGAAGCGTGTTCTGCACTTTAATCTTTGACGTGTAGAGATGGGCATATTAATGAAAAAATTGATGCTATATATTTGAAACTTAAGCCACAAATATGCTAATATTCAAAATACCTTATTTACTTGGTATTGTCATGTGTAGTCAATTAATTTCTAACTACTTTTTAGATAAACTGATCAACTTTGTATTTTAATTTATTCTAAGTTTTAGCTTACAATTGTTTCAAAATATGAATCACAGCTTGATTTGATACCAGTTTTTGGTAGAACTGTGGATCCATCATCCTGTCAGGAGAGAGGAGATGGAACCCATAGGAAGTTAAACAAGAGAGCTTAATACAAAAATATTATTAAATTGTGGCAACAGAGTAACCTATGAGATATGGGGAAACTTATGCAATATCCTGGGGCCAGGGGAGTATACCAAGGAAGCACAGACTTGGAAGAGGTTCAGATCTTTGGAGAAGAGGTATAATTCATCCCATTGTATAGTAGAGAAGTTCATGGGTTTGGTTGTACATCTTGAGGTGGTCCCCAGTTGCTGGGTAAGGTGGCAGCACAGAGAGCAGGGGTGGCACTGGCAATTAAACCAGAGATTGTGTGTCAGTGAGCATGGGCACCTTCCAGGTTGCTTGGTAGGGAGAATCCTCACTGGAGAGGAACTGAGGACCTGCAGTGGGGCCATCAGGAGTTCAGACAGGTATACAAACAATTCTGGCCTTGTCAGATTGGTGAAGAATCATGAGTTCTGGGCCTTCTGTGTGGCTGAATGTCCATTTGTGTCCACTGAATATCTTCACAACCACATATAGATCACTGATCCTCATCCACCACAACCGAAACTTTGGGAGGGCCTTTTTTCCTGTAGTGTCCTTCCAACTTTCTCTATCCGAAAAGCTCAACATCATGCCCATTGTAAAAAAGAAATGCTTAAAGGAATTCCACCTATGATCATGAAGGATATATCTATTGAAGGGTGCATTCAAAGCTGGAAGGCAGTTAAGTCATAGCTGGCATTCATTGCATCATATGTAGATGCTAACATAGCTAATGTTACAGCAGAGTTGATAATTCTGTTAAGAATGTCATGTTCTCTACAAGTGTCCTAGTTTTAGCCACTCATGCTTGTCTATCCTGATTAGTTGTATTATTCATGTTTTCAGCAGCTGAGAGCTTAGGACTGTGCTTATTTTTTACTGTGCCTTTTATATACACCAGACATAGCTCTCTGAAGTGAGTTAGGAACCCATCTACATACGCCACTGTATTTATACCCAAATTTTTTGATTAAGTGTTTGAGCAACCTCAGTGGAAGAAACTCATCAAGTATCAGTAAACTCTTTTCTAATTTGAGCCTTTTAGATCTCTTTTATAAGCAAGTGAGGAAACTATGTACCCCTAGAGTCTGAACTAGAAATAATACACAGTTCATTTGGCAAATCTGAAGAACAGTATTGATTTTGAGGCATTGAGGAACATGAAAATGCATAGATCAGGTTTCTCCTAGTTAGTCATTCTTTTCTCTGCTGTTCAGTTCAGTTCTAGTACAACTATTATTCTAGTTAAGGTGTGAAAAAATTATTAGTGACTGCTTCCTAGTGTTCTATAGATTATATCATTTCCATTCATATTCATATACTGTTGCAGTCACATTTCAGTAAGCTGTCAACTATTTTTAAAAGACAGGTATACAGGAGTCAAATAAGGTGTTTAAGAAGATGTATACTAGTTAATAATTCTTTCATAAAATTGGTTTATTATGAAGCACAGTAACGACTGGGTGCTAAATCACTCACAGTATTTGTCTGTTAGTGCTTTAACATAGGAGTTATGTTAAATAGGCAAGCAAATATTTTTCTAGCACCCAGGACATAGAACAGTTCTGTAATAAGTGAGTTATTCTTTCTTTGGTTAAAGGGAAAAAAAAACCTCTTTGATGGAAATGCTATACTTTCTTTGACAATTTGCTTTGGATTTATAATCTTTCTTCAAGACGAGTGCTTTTTATAGCCCCTTTCATAAAGGAAGGAGGGATGGAATATTTTATTATACATCTTAAAAAATTCCAACATGAATAAATCCAACAGATAAATTGCTTACAATTACATTTTCAAAAGAGTGTTTCAGGAACTAAACACTAAAATAAGCATTGAGAAACTAATACTTAAGTAGAAATGGCTTATTTGTCGTGTGGAAAATAGGTGATTCTGTAAAAGCCATTATGATCCACCTGTATAAAATGAATAATAGAATGATTACAGGGCAAGAAATATGCTTTGCTGTGAAATAATTTTCTAAAATTTTCTAACATTAAGATAAAATCTACTAACCCGGAATTCCGTGCATGGTAGTAAGGTGTTTGGATGAATTAATCTGTGTAATGGCTATAACAAAGCATTACATGATGAAGTGGATGTAGGAGTGATATAATACTCCCACCTTTAATGAGCTTGAAATCTTTAGCTTTTTAACTGTAGATATTTTGTTTCTGCCACAGACCAAGAATTTACAAAGTTATTGAGTCAAAAATACATAACTCATTTAGAATGAAAAACAGAAAAAAAAGATAAATGATAGAAAAAAAGACCATGGGGCTAATAAATAATATGGCATGTTACTAATTAACAGACATTTACAAAATGCATCTTTTCCATGGCTCTGTGAACATTAAGCTTGAAAACAGTAAGTTTAATTTTCCTTTGGTTAAAAGGGTAACAAGTAATTATAGATCCCATTTGTTGAGTGTACTGTAAGTACAAGACTGAAATGTACATAATTGATTATCTTCACTGACCCTTTTACTAGTCATCTAAGATACACATTATTTGGGACCTCAGAGTTTTAAATGGAAGTTCAAACATAACAGGAGATTTGGACATGGTCACACATTAGAAGTATGAACAGAGATACCAGTTCTAGATTGCATATCCCCAAAGCCCAGGCCCATTCCACTACATAGTTTGGCTTTTCAAAATTAAAAATGATTAAAGCATTTGCTTCTTTAGATGTTAATGATTTGATAAATTTAATAACTTCTGTGTTGAATTTGAAGACTGAAAATTCAGATGGTGATTTCTATTAGACATGTGTTGGCTCAGATTTTACTTCTGTTCCCCCTTAAGTAGATGAAAACTAAAAGGTGATATGAGTGAGCAAGGTGAATAAAATTTTTGAAAATCATTTTTCCTACTTTTGGGAACCTTCTTTTTGCTCTTGAGGCTTTCATTGGTGATTTTGCTAACGTAATAAAACTTGTGTTGATTTCATCTTTGTGACTTATTTATAGGTTCTTATTTCTCTAACATTCAGTTCAGTTCAGTCACTCAGTCGTGTCTGACTCTTTGCAACCCATGAATCACAGCACGCCAGGCCTCCCTGTCCATCACCAACTCCTGGAATTTACCCAAACTCACCTCCATCGAGTTGATGATGCCATCCAGCCATCTTATCTTCTGTCGTCCCCTTCTCCTCCTGCCCCCAATCCCTCCCAGCATCAGGGTCTTTTCCAATGAGTCAACTCTTTGCATGAGGTGGCCAAAGTAACATTACTCCTTAAATATTACAGTAATAAAATGAATAATCATCATAATAGTGAATTTTGCCATTTCCCTTTCATTTTCTATAATCCCATTATACCAATAGATATATTATTTTCGGGTTTATTTCTTATCCCTCCAGTTAGAAAGTAAGCTACCTAAAGGTTGTATCACCTTTTTCTCTTAATGAGGGAGCCTTACATGGTAGTTATTACATAATATACGTGATAGATTAAACATCTGATTATTCTGAGTGGGGAGAGTATCATGAAGTCAGGTTTTGCTCATTGTAACAAGATGTTTGATAGACTCAGTTTCTGAACTTCTTGGGAAGATTAGCTTATTATGATAATATGAATATCTTGTAGGTTTAGAATAAAATATATTGCATTTTCATCAATAAAAGTCCTGACAAATGATCTTGCATTAAAAAATGCATCAGATTTTTTTTACAATGAAGTGCTGTGATATCATTATTATGGTAGTAGTGTAGTGTTAGTCGCTCAGTTGTGTCCGACTCTTTGCGACCTCATGGACTCTAGCCCATCAGTCTCCTGTGTCCATGGGATTCTCCAGGCAAGAATAGTGGAGTGGATTGCCATTCCCTTCTCCAGAGGATCTTCCCAACCCAGGGATCGAACCCTGCTCTCCCGCATTGCAGGCAAACTCTTTACCATTTGAGCTACAGTGAGGACCTATCATTATTGAGAAGAGGTTAAATGCTTTACCAGAAAGATCCAGAAACAAGTTGAAATTCTAAACATTTCTTAGAAATATTCATTCATCATGGCTGAATGGAGAATAAGCTTGTGTACATGACCTAGGTTTGAATTCTAGCTCTATCACTAGCTCTATGAATTTAGCCAAGTTAAATAAAGTCACTAAGCCATGTTTCCACACATACAAAATAAAAATACTTGCATCCCTCATGTAAGTTTTTGTGAGGATTAACTAGAATAATAAATGAAAAGTATCTGGAAAAAGAAGTTGCTGAACAAACACAACTACTTTCAGTTTCAGATATCACAGTCAATTTAATGCAGATTATTTGATGTACTGAAGATTATTAATATTCTGAATACAGTGCAGAGAAAATCAAGGGGATTTTAACTATCACAAAAAGCCTACTTGTTCCCTAGTTTGGCTATTTAAGATGTGAATAGCACTTTAAAAGCATTTTAAATTCTGTTTTTAAGATAAACATGTTCAATGACTTTTAGTTCTTGAGAAAATTTAGTCTGATGTTGGTTTTGGCTCTTTCTTAGGTTAATTAGTCACTTTAAGAGTTAAGCTGCTAGTGACTGACCTTTTCTCTAAGCTAATGGGTGTGTTAGCCTCTTTAATCCGCTTCCTTTTGGCTCCCTTCTCATAAATTACAGAGTTCAGGAAAAAAGTTCTTTGGTGAGTTGTTTATTACATGCTTTTTAACAGTCCATTGTTGAGAATTAACTCTAGAGCTTTTTATTCCTACGTATTATAAAGATAGAATAATTGTGCAAAAATGAGCATTATACATCAAGGAAACATTTGTTATGTTTTTAAGTGAGTATATTGATCTATTATGAGAAGAATTTTCAGTTGAAATAGTTGTTTAGTGGTAATTATTTGGACCTTATTTTTGAGTTCCTTCAGGTCAACTTCATACTCTCTCGCCTTCTGGTGTTTATAAAATGATGAATTGCAGTGATTATGTTCAGCTTTACACTGCTAGGCTTATTTATCTAATTATATGGCAAGCCACTCCAGTACTCTTGCCTAGAAAATCCCATGGATGGAGGAGCCTGGTAGGCTGCAGTCCGTGGGGTCACTAAGGGATGGACACGACGGAGCGACTTCACTTTCACTTTTCACTTTCACACATTGGAGAAGGAAATGGCAACCCACTCCAGTGTTCTTGCCTGGAGAATCCCAGGGATGGGGGAGCCTGGTGGGCTTCTGTCTGTGGGGTCACACAGAGTCGGACACGACTGAAGTGATGCAGCAGCAGCAGCAATGTCTCATAACACAGAACACACATCCCAGAACTACATGAAATATTTGTGACCAGAAGAATGATCTCTTCAGTTAATGGTGCTGGGAAAATTGGACAGCTACATGTAAAAAAATGAAATTAGAACATTCTTTAATACCATCACACACACAAAATACCTAAAATGGATTAAAGACCTAAATGTAACACTGGATACTATAAAACTCTTAGAGAAAAATACAGGCGGAACAATCTCTGACATAAACCCAAGCAATATATCTTTTGATCTGTCTCCTACAGTAAGAGAAATACAAACAAATGGATCTAATCAAACTCAAAAACTTTTGCACATCAAAGGAAACCATAAACTAAATGAAAAGACAACCCAAAGAATGGGAGAAAATATTTGTAAATAAGGTGACCAACAAGGGATTAATTCCCAAAATGTACAAACAGCTCATATAGCTCATGAGCCTCCATGGGCAGAGGAGCCTCGCAGGCTACAGTTCATGGGGCCGCAAAGAGTTGGACACAGCTGAGCAACTGAGCATATGCAGCTCAGTATTATAAAAAACCAAATAACCAAACCAAAAAATGGGCAGCAGATCTAAACAGACATTTCTCCAAAGAAGATATACAAACGGCCAAGAGGCACATTAAAAAAATACTCAACATCACTATTCAGTCAGTTCAGTTCAGTCGCTCAGTTGTGTCTGACTCTCCACGACCCCATGAATCGCAGCACACCAGGCCTCCCTGTCCATCACCAACTCCCGGAGTTCACTCAAACTCATGTCCACAGGGTCGGTGATGCCATCCAGCCATCTCATTCTCTGTCGTCCCCTTCTCCTCCCGCCCCCAACCTTTCCCAGCATCAGAGTCTTTTCCAGTGAGTCAGCTCATCGCATGAGGTGGCCAAAGTATTGCAGTTTCAGCTTTAGCATCAGTCCTTCCAATGAACACCCAGGATTGATCTCCTTTAGAATGGACTGGTTGGATCTCCTTGCAGTCCAAGGGACTCGAAAGAGTCTTCTCCAACACCACAGTTCAAAAGCATCAATTCTTCGGCAATCAGCTTTCTTCACAGTCCAACTCCACATCCATACACGACCACTGAAAAAACCGTAAACTTGAATAGACAGGCCTTTGTTGGCAAAGTGATGTCTCTGCTTTTTAATATGCTATCTAGGTTGGTCATAACATTCCTTCCAAGGAGTAAGCATCTTTTAAATTTCATGACTGAAGTCACCATCTGCATTGATTTTGGAGCCCCCCCCAAAATAAAGTCTGACAGTGTTTCCACTGTTTCCTTATCTGTTTCCCATGAAGTGATGGGACCAAATGCCATGATCTTAGTTTTTCAGAATTTTCCACAGTTTATTGTACTTCACATAGTTAAAGGCTTTGGCATAGTCAATAAAGCAGATATAGATGTTTTTCTGGAACTCTTGCTTTTTCGGTGATCAGCGGATCTTGGTGATTTGATCTCTGGTTCCTCTGCCTTTTCTAAAACCAGCTTGAACATCTGAAGTTCACGGTTCATGTATTGCTGAAGCCTGGCTTGGAGAATTTTGAGCATGACTTTACTAGTGTGTGAGATGAGTGCAATTGTGCAGTAGTTTGAGCATTCTTTGGCATTGCCTTTCTTTGGGATTGGAATGCAAACTGACCTTTTCCAGTCCTGTGGCCACTGCTGAGTTTTCCAAATTTGCTGGCATATTGAGTGTAGCACTTTCACAGCATTATCTTTCAGGATTTGAAATAGCGCAACTGGAATTCTATCACCTCCACTAGCTTTGTTCATAGTGATGCTTTCCAAGGCCCACTTGACATCACATTCCAGGATATCTGGCTCTAGGTGAGTGATCACACCATTGTGATTATCTGGGTTGTGAAGCTCTTTTTTATACAGTTCTTCTGTGTATTCTTGCCACCTCTTCTTAATATCTTCTGCTTCTGTTAGGTCCATACCATTTCTGTCCTTTATTGAGCCCATCTTTACATGAAATTTTCCCTTGGTATCTCTAATTTTCTTTTTTTTTTTTTATTTGTAATTAATTTATTTTTTATTGGAGGCAAATTATTTTGCAATATTATATTGGTTGGTTTTGCCCATCTTTGCATGAAATGTTCCCTTGGAATCTCTAATTTTCTTGAAGAGATCTCTTGTCTTTCCCATTCTGTTGTTTTCCTCTATTTTTTTTGCATTGATCTCTGAGGAAGGCTTTCTTATCTCTCCTTGCTCTTCTTTGGAACTCTGCATTCAGATGCTTCTGTCTTCTTTTCTCCTTTGCTTTTCACTTCTCTTCTTTTCATAACTTTTTGTAAGGCCTCCTCAGACAGCCATTTTGCTTTTTTGCATTTTTTTTCCATGGGGATGGTCTTGATCCCTGTTTCCTGTACAATGTCACAAACCTCCGTTCATAGGTTATCAGGCACTCTATATCAGATCTAGTCCCTTAAATCTATTTCTCACTTTCACTGTATAATTGTAAGGGATTTGATTTAGGTCATACCTGAATGGTCTAATGGTTTTCCCTACTTTCTTTAAGTCTGAATTTGGCAATAAGGAGTTCATTATATGAGCCACAGTCAGCTCCCCTTCTTGTTTTTGCTGACTGTATAGAGTTTCTCCATCTTTGCCTGCAAAGAATATAATCAATCTGATTTCGGTGTTGACCATCTGGTGATGTCCATGTGTTGAGTCTTCTCTTGTGTTGTTGGAAGAGGGAGTTTTCTATGACCAGTGCGTTCTCTTGGCAAAACTCTATTAGCCTTTGCCCTGCTTCATTTCGTGCTCCAAGGCCAAATTTGCCTGTTACTCCAGGTGTTTCTTGACTTCCTACTTTTGCATTCCAGTCCCCTATAATGAAAAGGACATCTTTTTTGACTGTTAGTTCTAAAAGGTCTTGTAGGGCTTCAAAAAACTGTTCAACTTCAGCTTCTTCAGCGTTACTGGTTGGGGCATAGGCTTGGATTACTGTGATATTGAATGGTTTGCCTTGGAAACGAACAGAGATCATTCTGTTGTTTTTGTGATTGCATCCGAGTACTGCATTTTGGACTCTTTTGTTGACCATGATGGCTACTCCATTTCTTCTAAGGGATTCCTGCCCACAGTAGTAGATATAATGGTCATCTGAGTTAAATTCACCCATTCCAGTCCATTTTAGTTCACTGATTCCTAGAATCTCGACATTCACTCTTGCCATCTCCTGGTTGACCACATCCAATTTGCCTTGATTCATGGACCTAACATTCCAGGTTCCTATGCAATATTGCTCTTTTAAACATCAGACCCTATTTCTATCACCAGTCACATCCACAACTGGATATTGTTTTTGCTTTGGCTCCATCTCTTCATTTTTTATGGAGTTATTTCTCCACTGATCTCCAGTAGCATATTGGGCACCTACCGACCTGGGGAGTTCATCTTTCAGTGTCCTATCTTTTTGCCTTTTCATACTGTTCATGGGGTTCTCAAGGCAAGAATACTGAAGTGGTTTGCCATTCCCTTCTCCAGTGGATCTTATTCTGTCAGACCTCTCCACCATGACCCGTCTGTCTTGGTGGCCTCACACGATATGGCTTAGTTTTGTTGAGTTAGACAAGGCTGTGGTCCGTGTGATCAGATTGGCTAGTTTTCTGTGATTATGGTTTCAGTCTGCCCTCTGATGCTCTCTTGCAACATCTACTGTCCTACTTGGGTTTCTCTTACCTTGGATGTGGGGTATCTCTTCACAGCTGCTCCAGCAAAATGCAGCCACTGTTCCTTACCTTGGACGAGGGGTATCTCCTCACTGCCACCCCTCCTGAGCTTGAACGTGCAGTAGCTCCTCTCGGCCCTCCTCCGCCCGCGCAGCCGCCGCTCCTTGGACAGATATCACTATTAGAAAAAGAAAAATCAAAACTACAATGAGATATCACCTCACAGGAGTCAGAATGGCCATCATCAAAAAGTCTACAAACAATAAATGCTGGAGAGGGTGTGGAGAAAAAGGAACCCTCCTTTCTAAATCTTTCCTCTAAATCTAAATTGGAGCAACCACTATAGAACAATCCCTCTGCTGGTCATATATATCCAGAGACAACCAATGGATTGAAAGCACCCCAATCTCCATTGCAGTGTAGTTTTTAAAAGCCAATACATGGAAAAACAAACTAAATGTCCATTGGCAGATGACTGGATAAAGAAAATATGGTGTACACACACACAAACACACACACACAATGTAATACTACTCAGCCATAAAAAAGAATGAAATAATGCCGTTTGCAGTAACACAGATGAAACTAGAGATTATCATACATAGTGTTGTAAGTCAGAGAAATATCATATGATATAACTTATATGTGGGGAAAGCTAAAAATGATACATATAAACTCATTTACAAAACAGAAACAGACTCATAGACTTAGAGAATGGACTTAGGGTTACTAGGAGGGAAGGGTGGGCAGGAAGACAGATTGGCTTTTGTGATTGACATGTATACCCTGGTATATTTAAAATGGTAACCAGCAAAGTGGCCTTCCCTGATGGCACAGATGGTAAAGAATCCACCTGCAATGCAGGAGACCTTTATTGGATCCCTGGATCGTGAAGATCCCCTGGAGAAGGGAGCTACCCACTCCAGTATTCTTGCTTGGAGAATTCCATGAACAGAGGAGCTTTGTGGGCTGCAGTTCATGGGGGTCCCAAAGAGTTGAACATGACTGAGTGACTAAAGACAGACACACAGACACACACCCATACACCCAACAAGTACCTACTGTATAGCAGGGGGAACCCTGCTCAATACTCTGTAATAACCTAAATGGTAAAATATCATGTAGGAGGGTTCCTTTTTCTCCATGCCTTCTCCAGCATTTATTGTTTGTAGACTTTTTGATGATGGCCATTCTGGCTGCTGTGAGGTGATATCTCATTGTAGTTTTGATTTGTCTTTTTCTAATAGTGATGTTTAGTAGTTTTTAATGTGCCTCTTGGCCATCTGTATATCTTCTTTGGAGAAATGTCTGTTTTGATTCGCTCCCCATTTTTTGGTTTGGTTGTTTGTTTATTTTGTAATATTGAGCTGCATGTGCTCAGTTGCTCAGCCGTGCAGAGTAGCCTGCCAGGCTCCTCTGCCCATGGACGCTCATGAGCTGTATGATCTGTTTGTACATTTTGGAGATTAATCCTTTGTTGGTCACATCATTTACAAATATTTTCTCCCATTCTGTGGGTTGTCTTTTCATTTAGTTTATGGTTTCCTTTGATGTGCAAAAGTTTTTGAGTTTGATTAGGTCCCATTTGTTTACTTTGTTTGTGTTTCTCTTTCTGTAGGAGACAGATCAAAATAGATATTGCTGGGATTAATGTCAGAAATTCAGAGAAGTCGCTGGCAACCCACTCCAGTACTCTTGCCTGGAAAATCCCATGGATGGAGGAGCCTGGTAGGCTGCAGTCCATGGGGTCGCTAATAGTCGCACACGACTGGGCGAGTTCACTTTCACTTTTCACTTTCATGCATTGGAGAAGGAAGTAGCAACCCACTCCAGTGTTCTTGCCTGGAGAATCCCAGGGACGGGGGAGCCTGGTGGGCTGCCATCTATGGGGTCGCACAGAGTCGGACACCACTAATGTGACTTAGCAGCAGCAGCAGCATGTCAGAGATTGTTCTGCCTGTATTTTCCTCTAAGAGTTTTATAGTATCCAGTGTTACATTTAGGTCTTTATTTGAGTCTTCTGTAGATAGCATATTTGGGACATTATTGTTTCTATTTTTATCTAGTGTAACAGTCAATCTTTTTTGATTGGATTCAGTTCAGTTCAGTCACTCAGTTGTGTATGACTCTTTGCGACCCCATGAATCACAGCATGCCAGGCCTCCCTGTCCATCACCACCTCCTGGAGTTCACTCAAACTCATGTCCATCGAATCAGTGATGCCATCCAGCCACCTCATTCTCTGTCGTCCCCTTCTCCTCTCGCCCCCAATCCTTCCCAGCATCAGAGTCTTTTCCAGTGAGTCAACTCTTCGCATGAGGTGGCCAAAGTATTGGAGTTTCAGCTTTAGCATCAGTCCTTCCAATGAACACCCAGGATCGATCTCCTTTAGAATGGACTGGTTGGATTGGATTAATTTACACATTAAATAGCTAATCTTATTGTTGATTTGGTTGACTTTTTGTCTGCCTTTTAACGTTATGCTTCATACACAAATATTAATATATATTATTTTCTTAGTGGTTGTGCTAGGGCTTATAGTATACATCATAGTTTATTAGAATCTACCTCGGAGTTATATGCCAAATAATGTAGTTAAATGTATATTATTTTATGCAGTTACCTTAAATCAGTTAAGAGAAGAAAGGAGAAGATGCAATTATATATTTTATAGTTTTCTAACTACCTTTACTGACATGCTTTGTTTTTTGTTGTGGGTTCAAATACTTTGGGGTATCATTTGCTTTCAGCCTTAAGAACTTCCTTTAGTATTTCTTGAAAGATGTATGTACTAGCAGTGAAGTCTCTCAGTGTGTGTTGATCTGAGAATGTCTTTGTCTTCATTTTTGAAAGATTATTTTGCTATGAGATGCTTAAGTGACATTTTTTTTCACTTTCAGCAGTTTGACTGAAGCATCTCACTGCTTGATTTTCTCCATTGTTTTTCATAAAAATCCAGGTGTTGTTCTTATTGGAGTTTCCTAGTAGGTGACAAATTGTTCTTCTCTTGTTGCTTTAAGATTTTCTTGTGCTGTTGTTTGCTTATTTATGTGTTTAGTGATTTTGCCTGTTTTAGTAAAGTGCATTTCACTCACAGCATGTAGCGTCTGGTATAGTACCTCTTCAGAGGTGAAATCCTGGGCGTGTGCATAGTCACCATATCCTTTTCTCCTACCCTAGGAGTATTCTCTTTAGCTGCATTTTCCGCTGGTTCTCCCTATCAAAACTTCTAGCTTTTTTTACTGCTATATATCTTGGTCTCATAGAGTTACCAGCCTCCTCTTATTTCTCACCATAGAATCATCATTCCTTTCAATAGTATCATTTCTCTTGTACTTGCCATGCTCTGACCCAATAAAGTCACCTCCATTCTGGAGACCTACGGGACATTCGTTTTTTATGGCTTGTCTCTCCTTCTAGGAAGAACACCTGAATAAGTGCTCTAGAAACAGGGATAGGTTAGTGACCTGCTTCCCTCAGAGTTACATTTTTGCTCTGATGAGTTTGGTACCTGGCGGGTATGATAGCCCATGTTTTTCTCTTGATCTTGAATGTGCAACCTAGGAGCTTATTTATAAAAGGGTGGTCAAGGCCAAGTATCATCATCCAGTCACACCCAGGGTATTCTTCCACCCTGGAATGAGTGGAAGGATGCCAGAGCATTTGGCTGTTTTTGCTCTTTCAACACAGAGCTGGGCAGAGTGAGGAATGCTATTCCTGGGGTAAAGCCATAGCCCTGGACAAGATCTGTGGGGAGATAGAATCCTGTGCTCCTGGACGCAAGTGCTTGTAATTGAGCTTCCATCAGTTTGAGTTGAGTAAGGGGAGTGGGTTGTGACTCAAATGCTACAGATGTTCACTGTTTCCATTGATTTTGTTGAATAAATATTTCTCATGTTGCATATTATTAGGACAGTTTCCTGAATTTTTAAGTGGTTGCTTATTCAGTTTTTACTTGTTGTAGTTCTTCCACTGGGGAGAGAGTCCACAGAACCTTTTATACCTATCTGTAAGTGCTCTCACAAATCTTCTTTTTTTTCCCCTCTTTTCTGCACAGTATGTTTTCTACAGATGATCAATATGAAGTTGAAATAGTCAACTTGATGAGACTTTGGATGGATGTGAAAACCAAAGACTTTCACAGAGATTCACTGTGCATTATTTATTCTTTGGATTTATAAAGTGCTTTATTGTAGGGAGCTGAAGTGTTTTTTGTTACTTGGTAATGCTTACCAAATATGTGTGAAAAGGAAAAATCTGATCTAAATTGTGGGGAGTTTTGATTAACCTCAGTTCAGTTTTGTTCAGTCGCTCAGTCGTGTCTGACTCTCTGTGGCCTGCAGTACGCCAGGCTTCCCTGTCCATCACCCACTCCTGGAGCTTACTCAAACTCATGTCCATTGAGTCAGTGATGCCATCCAACCGTCTCATCCTCTGTTGTCCCCTTCTCCTCCCAATTAACCTAGCGCAAATCTTTTTTTTTTAAAGTTGGATATTCCAATCTGAATAATGCTTTTTTTTTTTTTTAAGATCAATATCCACAGAAGTCCAACATAGACATGTTTAACTGAATGTTACTGGTACCCTCATAAAGTCTGAAAATTTAGCATATATTTAAGATGTGAAGGTCTATATCCATACTGTTTTAAGTAAAGCAAATGTATAAAAGTGGAAGTTAGAATAGATACATTTATGAAAAATATATTACTTTTAAAATAAGGAGTCCTAAGAGTTCCTTCAGTAGATTCTTCCTGTAGTGTTCTTTTGTGAACATTTAGTGAACATTTATCTTCATTTACAAAAACTTGTATATGTTTATATAAAAGTGTATATTGAAACATATATTCCTTTTCAGGAACATGTTTTTCCTACTTATACTTTTTCTGTTCTCTGCTAGTAAGTGCCCTCTCCTGCAGTGAAATGATAGATTTTTAAAAAGCGTACATGAAGAAAAATGTACTGTAGTGCTTTTCATCAAAAAGTAACAATATTTTAATAAACACTGTCTCCCAGTCCTTATTAAAATACCACGAAAGTTCCAGTTTACTCATTTAGAAAAAAATTGTAATGATTACATAGACAGGACTATTTTAATTGGAATGATCATCATATATTTTTCTCATTAGAGAGATCTACATGGGGAGGAAAATCACAATTAGAAGGTTGCTTGGTGACCGTGGAATCTGAACAATAGTTAATCTTTGATAATGGGAATATTTCATAGTATCAAATCACTTTTGGCCTAATTTTTTTATCTTTACCCTCTCTTCTGTCAATAAAATTGAATTAATTTGTAGTAAAAATTAGGGCATATCAATCATAAGGATAACAATACTAAAAATTCAGTGTACAAATAAACAGTGGTAAATGCAGTATTTTGACATTTACAACAGTATTTTGCAACCTTAACATTTGAATGTTCTAACAATTTCAAATGTCTGTTTTTAGAATAAGCTTTCAGAATATGATTACAGAATAGATGTCCAGCCTTTAAATGTATCATACTACACTGAACTTATAACTGTTGCCTATCACCCAAAGAAGTGTAAAAGATCACAGTCTAGGCAAGAGAAGTCTTTAAAAACTAGATAACTTATAGGCAGTATGCAAGTATGATATCTAGCACTTGATTCTGTGTTTCAGATACTGTTCACTTTACAGGTGTAATGTTGTTCCTATAGGTAGGAACCCATACATTGGAAACTAAAGCTGTGTATGTTTATATAACTTACCTAAAATTTATAGTTAGTTAATGATGGGACTGTGGTATTTACCCCAGTAGTCCTAACTCCAGATTTCTCATCCTTACTTGGCCACATTTCATCTAAAAATATGTAAATGTTTTTCCAGCTTTCGTGGATTTGAAAATTATGCTTATTGACAGTGTTCCAGTTCCAACTGGAATTATCTCAGTTTTTTAAACTTAGCCTTAAAAACATTGTTAAGAGATCATTCCTAAAGTCATAGATATTTCCAGCAGTCCTTGTAGACCTGGCCCATTCTATAATTGCAAAAATACATAATGGACAAGATAGTTGAGCCGCAGAAGACTATAAGAATGAGATCCAAAGCATGGTGCTCCAGGCATTATTCTAGTGCTTTATGCATTTTATGTCATTTAACCCATAGTAAAATTCTGTGGAGTGGGCATTATTGCCTCCAGATAAAGAAGCAGAGTAAGAGAACCCAGCTGTGTACTTTGGATACATTCAGTTCAGTTCAGTTGCTCAGTCATGTTCGACTCTTTGTGACCCCATGAACTGCAGCATGCCAGGCTTACCTGTCCATCACCAACTCCTGGACCTTGCTCAAATTCGTGTCCATCGAGTTAGTGATGCTATTCAACTGTCTCATTCGCTGTCATCCCGTTCTCCTCCTGCCTTCAATCTTTCCCAGCATCAGGGTCTTTTCGATTGAGTCAGTTCTTCACCTCAGATGGCCAACGTATTGGAGCTTCAGCTTTAGCATCAGTCCTTCCAATGAATATTCAGGACTGGTTTCCTTTAGGATTGACTGGTTTAATCTCCTTGCAGTCCAAGGGACTCTCAAGAGTCTTCTCCAACACCACAGTTCAAAAGCATCAATTCTTCAGTGCTCAGCCTTCTTTATGGTCCAACTCTCCCATCCATACAGACTACTGGAAAAACCATAGCTTTGACTAGACAGACCTTTGTTGGCAAAGTAATGTCTCTGCTTTTTAATATGCTGTCTAGGTTGGTCATAGCTTTTCTTCCAAGGGGCAAACATCTTTTAATTTCATGGCTGCAATCACCATCTGCAGTGATTTTGGAGCCCCCCAAAAATAAAGTCTGTCACTGTTTCTATTGTTTCCCCATCTATTTGCCATAAAGTAATGGGACCAGATGCCATGATCTGTTTTATTGAATGTTTAGTTTTAAGCCAGCTTTTTCACTGTCCTCTTTCACCTTCATCAAGAGGCTCTTTAGTTCTTCTTTGCTTTCTGCCATAAGGGTAGTGTCATCTGCATATCTGATGTTATTGATATTTCTCCCGGTAATCTTGATTCCAGCTTGTGCTTCATTCAGCTTGGCATTTCTCATGAAAGGAAAAGGAAACTGAAGTCACTCAGTGACGTGTCCGACTCTTTGCAACCCCATGGACTGCAGCCTCCCAGGTCCTCTGTCCATGGGATTTTCCAGGCAAGAATACTGGAGCGGGTTGCCATTTTCTTCTCCAGGGGATCTTCTTGACAAGGGATCGAACCCAGGTCTCCTGTATTGCAGGCAGATGCTTTATCCTCTAAGCCACCAGGGAGAAGGTATTTCTCGTGATGTACTCTGCATCTGAGTTAAATAAGCAAGGTGACAATATCCAGCTTTGACATACTCCTTTCCCAATTTGGTACCAGTCCACTGTTCCATGTCCGGTTCTAACTGTTGCTTCTTCACCTGTATACAGCTTTCTCAGGAGTTGGGTAAAGTTTCCATTAGCCCCACCATAAAGCCACTGAGCAGACAACACACAAACTGCAGAACAATTATACCAAAGAAATTCTCTCACTGTTAAGAAAGTTCTATGACCCGCAAAGATTTCCCAACCTGGGGATCCAGCAAAGGGACTGCGAGCCCCCAGGGAATTTGATTAGGAGACCAAATCAACTTAATGTAGACTCTGGCTACGTTAAAAATGTTCATTTGTCTATACAGTTTGCAAATATTTGACCTGAATTGTGCCCATTGGTCCCAAGGTTATTGCTCTTTCCAATAATTCCAGTCATATCCTAAAATGTTTACTGAGTGTTTGGCACTGCAGGCTTTTTGAGTAAGCTGTCATCAAAGTGTTTTTCTGGAGATAGTTATTATTAACCCTATATAAAGGATAAGAAGCTAAGACTCAGAAAGATTAGTCATAAGAAATCAGTTTACATAGCTCACCTTGAGATTGCTGTGGTAGATTAATAAACAGTATAAGCAAAATGTGGATCAGTAATAGTTTCACTCATTTATTGTTATAGAAGTTCATGGTAGTATTAATATTGGATATAAAACTTATTAATACTTGAAAATTAACATGAGTTTAGCAAATGGAGGACAGGGACCCTGCATAGTTTTCTTTTAATTTCTAAAACATGACACATAATGGCCATTCAATAGATATTTATAAAGAAGCACACAAAATGTACTTGGTGTATTTAAAATGCAAATAAACAAAGCTGAGATTTATATGGGTTATGATGATGGAAAATTAGAGTTTCATTTTGGGCTATCTAAATTTAAATTCTATTAATTTAAATACTTAGGAAACAAATCAGACAAGATAGACAGTTAAATAAATCTAAAGAGATTATAAATGAAATGTGGAGCCCTATATCCATACTACACTTTAAACAAATCAAATATATAAATGCTGAATTTATGACAGATACAGCTATGAAAGTTTATTTTATTAAAGTTTTCTCAGACTGTCCAGCCTTTTTTCTTTTTTTTAATTAAAGTATAGTTGATTTACAATATTAGTTGCAGGTGTGCAACATAATGACTCTATTTTTATAGATTACATGCCAATTAAAGTTATTACAAAATAATGGCTATTTTTCCTTGTGCTGTACAATGTATCTTTGTTGCTTATTTATTTTATATATAGTAATTTGTATCTCTTAGTCCCATAGCCCTATGTGGCACCTCCTTTCTTTCCTCTCCTCACTGGTAATCACTAGTTGGCTCTTTATAACTCTGAGTCTGTTCTGTTTTGTTGTATTCATTAATTTGTTTTATATTTTAGTTTCCACATGTGAGTGATAGCATGAGTGTTTGTGTTTCTCTGTCTGACTTAGTTCACTAAGAATAGTACTCTCTAGGTCCATTCACGTTGTTGCAAATGGCAGAATTCTATTTTTATATTGCTGAGTATATCAGCATTTTATATTGCTAATATATATATTCCATTCTCTCTCTCTCTGTGTGTGTGTGTGTACATATATATGCACACACACACACACACATATATATATATACACCACATTTTCTTTAACTCATCTGTTGATGGACACTTAGGTTGCTTTCATATCTTGGCTATTGTAAATAATGCTGCTATGAATATTGGGGTGCATGTATCTTTTCATGTTAGTGTTTTCATTTTCTTCAAATATATACCTGGCAGTGGAATATATACCTTATGGTAGGTCTAGATTTTTTAAGGAACCTCAGTACTGTTTTCCATAATGAATTCACCAGTTGACAATCCTGCCACCAGTGGACAAAGGTTCCCTTTTCTCCACATCCTTGCCAACTTTTGTTGTTTGTCAACTTTTTAATATACTTTCAAAAAAATAATTTATTGATTTTTGGCTCTGCTGGGTCTTCATTGCTGCACGTGGGCTTTTCCCTAGTTGAGGCAAGCGGGGGCAGTCTGCAGTTGCAATGCATGGGCTTCTCATTGCAGTGGCTTCTTTTGTAGTGGAGCACAGGCTCTAGAGCACGCAGGCTTCAGTAGTTGCGGCGTATGGGCTCAATAGTTGCGGTTCCTAGGACTCTAGAGCACAGGCTGAATAGTTGTGGTTCTTGGGCTTAGTTGCTCCACAGCATGTGGGATCCTCCCAAGGATGGATTGAACCAATGTCTGCTGTGTTGGCAGATGGATTCTTTACCAGTGAGCCACCAGGAAAGAAGCTCTGTAAACTTTTGATACTAACCATTTTGACAGGTATGAGGTGTAATCTAATTGTGGTTTTGATTTTGACTTCTCTGATGATTAGTGATGTTGAACCTTTTTTTCATGTTCCTGTGCCCATCTGTATGTCTTATTTGGAAAAATGTCAATTCAGGTGTTCTGTTTATTTTTTTTTTTTCATATTGCATTTATATATTTTTATGTATTTGCATTTATGTCTGAGCTGTTTATGTATTTTGGATATTAGCTCCATGTTGGTCATATCATTTGAAAATATTTTCTCCCATTTAGTAGGTAGTCTTTTTGCTTTGTAGATGGTGTTTGCATTGCAAAAGCTTTTAAATTTTATTAGGTCCCATTTGTTTATTTTTGCTTTTATTTCTTTTGCCTTATGAGACAGATCCAAAAAAATGTTGCTACAATTTATGCCAAAGACCATTCTGCCTATGTTCTCTTCTAGGAGTTTAATAGTTTCAGGTCTTACATGTAAGTAGTTAATCCATTTTGAGTTTATTTTTGTATAATATATGAGGAAGTTCTTATCTCACTCTTCTACATGTAGCTGTACAATCTTCTCATAACCACTTACTGAAAAGGCTGTCATTTGTTTATTTATTCTTGCCATCTTGTTGTAGACTAGTTGAGGCATGGGTGTATTTCAGGAATGTTTATTTTGTTGCAGTGATGCATCTAGCTGTTTTTATGTTAGTATCATGCTGTTTTGATTATTGTAGTTTTGTAGTTTAGTGTGAAGTCAGGGAGCATGATACTTCCTGATTTGTGTTTTCTTCTCAAGACTGTTTTGGCAAGTCATGGTCTTTTGTGGTTCCATATGAAGTTTAGGATTATATGTCCTAGTTCTGTGGAAAATATCATGGATATTTTGACAGAGATTGCATTAAATCTGTAGATTGCTTTGGTAAATGTCCATTATAACAATGTTAATTCTTCCAATCCAAGAGCAGGGGATTTCTATGTATCCTTTTCAAATTGCTTTATCAATGTTTTATAGTTTTTAGAATATAGGTCTTTCATTTCCTTTTTTTTTTTCAATCACTATGTCGTGTCCAACTTTTTGCGACACCATGGACTGCAGCATGGGCCTCCCACTTGGCTCAATGGTAAACTCGCCTGCCAGTGCAGGAGACATAAGAGACACAGATGTTGATCCTTGGGCTGGGAAGATCCCCTAAAGGAAGGCTTGGCAACCCACTCCAGTATTCTTGCCTGGATAATTCCATGGAAAGAGGAGCCTGGTGGGCTACAGTCCATAGGGTCACAAAGAATCAGACATGACTGAAGTGACTTAGCATGCTAGGCTTCCCTGTCCTTCACTATTTCCTGGAGTTTGCTCAAACTCATGTCTTTTGTATTGGTGATGTCATCTACCCTCTCATCCTCTGTCACCCTCTTCTGCTCCTGCCCTCAGTCTTTTCCAGCATTAGAGTCTTTTCCAATGAGTCTATTGCTTGCATCAGGTTACCATAGTATTGGAGATTCAGCTGCAGCAGCAGTCCTTCCAGTGTATATTCTGGGTTTGATTTCCTTTAGGATGGACTGGTTGGATCTCTGCAGTCCAAGGGACTCTCAAGAGTCTCTCCAGCACCACAGTTCAAAAGCATCAATTCTTCGGCGATCAGCTTTCTTCACAGTCCAACTCTCACATCCATACATGACCACTGGAGAAACCATAGCTTTGACTATACAGACCATTGTTGGCAAAGTAATGTCTCTATAATACACTGTCTAGGTTTGTCATACCTTTTATCTAAGGAGCAAGTGTCTTTTAATTACGTGGCTGCAATCATCGTCCACAGTAATTTTTCTTGTTGTTGTTTAGTTGCTCAGTCATGTCTGACTCTCTTTGTGATCTCATGGACTGTAGCAAGGCAGGATTCCCTGTCCTTCACCATCTCACATGAACTCAAACTCATATCCACTGAGTCAGTGATGCCGTCCAATCATCTTGTCCTCTGTTGTCTCCTTCACTTCCTGCCTTCATTCTTTCCCTGCATCAGCATCAGTGATTTTGGAGGCCCCCAAAATAAAATCTGTCACTGTTTCCATTTTTTCCCCATCTATTTTCCATGAAGTGGTGGTACCAGATGCCATGATCTTTGTTTTTTGAATGTTGAGTTTTAAGTCAGCTTTTTCACTTCCCTCTTTCACCTTCCTCAAGAGGCTCTTTAGTTCCTCTTCACTTTCTGCCCTTAAGATGGTTACATCTGCATATCTGAGATTGTTGATATTTCTCCTGGCAGTCTTGATTCCAGCCTGTGCTTCATCCAGTCTGGCATTTCTCATGATGTACTCTGTATATGGAAGTGAAAGAGGAGAGTGAAAAGGTTGGCTTGAAGCTCAACATTCAGAAAACAAAGATCATGGCATCTGGTCCCATCACTTCATGGGAAATAGATGGAAAAACAGTGGAAACAGTG